>NC_033634.1:3109749-3181247 GCF_001540865.1 Ananas comosus | reverse complement strand
AGGATGAGAGAGAGGGAGAAAAAAAAAAAAAAGATGTCTCAATTTTTATTCTATTTGAATTTTTTTAAATTTCTCTCATTTCTCTCATCCTAACCGTCCATCAAAATTGATGAATAGTTAGAAAGTTAAAAATATAAGTGTTGTGTTTCCAATAGCACGGTAGCCCTATTTTAATTTATAAAATAAATTATATAAATTTATTTATAAAAATATAATATTAATTTTATTTAAGGCCAATTTGTATAAAAAATCCACAAGTTTTGAATTTTTGCAAAACTGGGTCATCTTTTTCAATTTTGTAGATTCGAACCGAATTTTATACCATCGAACGAAAATACCCCTATTTCTTTTCTTTTTTTTTCTTCTTTTTTTCTCTCTCTTCTTTTTTTTTCCTTCACCATTTTTTTCCTAGGCCATCCGCTTCGCCTGACGCCCGCTCCCCCCTTGAATCCTTCGCCCGCTCTTCTCCATGCTGCCCGCCAACCTTTTCCGCCCCCTCTCGCCGCACGCCTCCCCCTGTTACCGCCACCCCCCTCCTCCAGAATCCCTCCTCCTCGACAACGACTCCTCGGTCGCGTCCCTCGTGCCGCTGTGGCCACACCTCATCGCCTACGACATCCTGTCAACGTCGGTGTCGGGCGCGAACCAGGCCTCTCTCCGCCAGCACGCCGGGCGCGGGTTCTTGTCCAGGCTGGTGGTGTTGTTCGAGTTGGAGGACCCGCGGGAGCGCGACCGGCTGAAGAAGCTTCCCTCGTCCACCTCAAGATCGCTGTCTGAGTCCTACTCTCCGGCGAGGGAGATGAAAGCGTTAAAAAAATATAATTTTTTAAGATGTAAAAAATGGTGTAATGGTGTAAAAAGGAAAAAGAAAGAGGAAGAGGAGGAGAAGAAAAAATTGTACAATTTTAAACAAAATGGTGCAAAATTGGGCAATTCTCATCAAAATTGGGCCAATTTTTTACTGAATTTTGCACAATTTTGCCCAATTTTACACCATTTAGGTGAAATTTACATTATTTTTTTCTTCTTCTTCCTACAATTTACACTATTTTTTTTCTTTCTCTTCTTCCTCTTTCTTTCTCCTCCTCCTCCCTAAAGCCCTAAGAAGAAGATGGGATGCAGCAACAGCAACGGCGCGGGTGGCGGCCGGGGCATCGTGTGAGATGCGGGCCCTTAGCGGTGGCGGCAACGAAGCACGGCGCGGCGGAGCGGAGAAGGTGGGATGTGGCAGTGGCAATGGCGCGGGTGGAAGGATCGGGGGGAGATCCGGGCGCAGTGGGGTCAGACGGAGAGAAGGAGGAAGGAGAGAAGGGGGGGTTGATAGTAGAGGTAGGCGAGGCGGCGGCGAGGGCGAGCGTGAGCGCGGCGGCGGGGGTGCAACAGAAGGCGCAGCAGCGGGTGGCGGAAAAAAAAAATAGCGAAGGAAAAAAAAAGAAAAGAGAGAAAGAAAAGGAATAAGGGTACTTTTGTCTGATGGCGAAAAATTCGGTCCGAATCTGTAAAATTAAAAAATGTGGTTCAGTTTTGTAAAAACTTAAAATTTGTAAATTTTTTATGCAAATTGGCCTTTATTTTATTATGGTATTACGTGTATATATTTATTTACGTAATTTGATCATCGGGATAAGCTCGATTTGACTTCGGATTCTCTGCGAGGGACTCTGAATCGTTCCGCGTTTGTCTCTCTCTCTCTCTCTCTTTCTCTCTCTTCCTCCCCAAACACGGATATTAAAGCGACCGTGACGAAGCTAATCCAAAGCTATATATTAAAAATAAAAATAAAAGAACCAAAAAAATTAGAAATAAAAAAAAAACCCAGAAGCGAAGAAGAGGGTCTCCTCTTTCACCACGATACGACCCGTTCGGAATCGCGATCTCGTCGCTCTTCGAGGTAATTTTATTTATTTTTTAGCCTTTTTGTTTATTTTCGCTCGTTTTTGTGGTGGATCGAGAGTAAATAGTGATGCTTTGTAGTGGAATTTGTTTAATTTTTTCTCTTTTTTGGGGGGGGGAGTTTTAGGGTATGGAATGGCATGGATGGGCGAAGGGGGTTGCTTTGATCTGCTTGTTGGGATCGGTTTGTCAAGGGAGAGGTAATTTGCCCTAATTTTGCTACTAATTATGCTACAAATTTCGGTTTTGGAGCTGTTTGTAGCAGTAATTTCGGATATTCTACTTGATGATGCTTAAAGGTGATGTGGATCAGTTAGATTTGCTTTGTTCTAAGTCTTAAATTTGAGTGGGAAATGAGGGAGATGGGATTTGTATTGTGCAATGTAAGATCTGATCAAATAGGCATGAATTAAGAAAGAAAATTCTTTATTTTGCGCCAATAATTTGATTTTTGTTATTACAAGTGTCTTAAATTGAGTAACATTGAATACTAATAGTTTGAAGCTACACCTAAATGCTGAAAAATATAGGGATTTTCTCTCTTCTCATACAGCAAAAGGAAGGACTTTTGAAACCCGTCGACCACTTGAATATGAAGTGTTAAAACGCCATTCTCTGGTAGCATAAACTTTTTTGAGGAGCTGGTATTTCACTTGGTATCGGGAGCAAGTTTCCTAAGCTCAAATCCCACCAATCTCCTGATTCCAATCATTTTTCCCTCATTGAAGTTCAAGTTGATGTCTTGGGGCTCGGAAAAATCTCGATCCAAGATGTGAGAGGGAAAGTTGAAAGTAAAATATTAAAACACCGTTTTCTAGTGGCTTTAGCTTTTAGTGACAAACAATTATTTCACAATGCTGAATTAAGCTCCCCTTTGTATAGCACAGTTATGGACAACCGCCCTGTGTTTCAAAATGCAGTTCTGTTGTAATTTCCTTCAGAACCTACTGCTAGTTGTGAGTATGTAACAAACAATTTGAAATGCCCGGACAGAAAAGTTTTCCAAATCAACAGGATGATGATTAGACTCTGCACTACAAAACAGATTTGGGAAGTTGAGCTTACTTTTGTTTGGGACATCGGGCACATTCTTGTATCCTTTCTTCCGATATGAATTGTTGCATCAAGTGCTTTGTTTAAAGTCTATTGTTTTTATTGTTGTAGTTGTTTTCTTGCAATGCTGATGGCCTCCTTATCTTTTGTTTTTGCAACCGCAGAACTTACCATCAAGAATGATGACGACAGTCAGATTTATAACCACACTATTGCCATGATACTCGTGGAATATTCTTCTGCTGTAAGCTTTCGTTTCTAATTTATTTTGTTTGATAAAACTGTTATCTCGCAGATACCCTGTTTCTCTTCTAGAAGATCCACCATTAGTTTAAAGTTCTTGAACTTCTTTGCTTTCACAAACTAGTTGTAATTGCACATTTTAAGTTCTTGAACTTCTTTGCTTTCACAAACTAGTTGTAGTTGGCATGTTTCTCAAACATTTTTGTTTTCCTAAATTGGTTATTATTAGCGATTGGTTTTATTTTTCTTCGAAATAAAATATGTGCTTAATCAGTTCTATAGCTGCTACTTGGTTTGGGTTCAATTGAACACTGGTCAAGCCAACACGATCATGGACCAAGTTATAATGCCAGTTTGGAACCTAAGTTGATTTAGAGTTGGGAAATATCAACCCAACCCCAAGACCTCAAACAGAGCCCAGTTTAGCCTGATCAGTACGACGCAGTCATATATTATAGAATATGTATAATATGTATTTTATACCAAGTATTATTCATTTTTCGTTTCTTGCATTTAGATAAGATAAAAAATATGGAATGAAAAGGTTTACCTTTCCATTAAAGAATTGGTGAACTCTATCGTCTCAATCCTTTCAACCACTAATTTTAATTATGTCAAACCTGGCAACCTAACCAAATCCAAACTGTCTTCAACCTAGCCCAACTCTACTTTACCCCATGAAGAAATCAGGTCAGGTTATATTGAAGAAAGCCTAACCATTTAGTCAGGCTAGTACTGATTAGAAGTGAAGATGTCGTAAGGTTGAGTTAATTTGTTAGGGTTCGCCTTATCCAACAACTCATCTGAGTTGCATACTTTATTAGATCTGTGAATTTCATTTTAGACTCTGCTGTTTCAACATGATTTCTGACCTATGGCGATGAACGTTAATACGATTTTCAGGTAACTGAGACAGATCTAACAGCACTATTTACATGGACCTGCTCAAGATGTAATGACTTGACGAAGGTTAGAGTTTTGGATTTTCTTTTCTCACGTAGTTGCATGCACGATTTGCTTTTGGATGGTGTTTGTTGTTGTTAATCATGATGTACTTTCCGTACTTATTGAGTAGATAGTAACCTCATTAGTATTATTGAAACAGGGGTTTGAGGTGATAGAGCTGATTGTGGATGTCCAGCACTGCTTACAGGTTCCTTTTTGTTTTCCAATATGTTGTCCTTGTGAAAAGATTTGTCATTAAGCACATTGTGTATGACCTATGATGCAGGCAGTTGTTGGTGTTGATCACAATCTTGATGCTATCATAGTAGCTTTCAGAGGAACTCAGGAGAACAGGTATGGAGCTTTTCATAGTAACTTTGAATAGGCAGGTTAACACTTTGTTGTTAAGATGTTATGAATTTTTTATTTTTTAAGTCTCAATTTTGCACATTAGATGTTTCATCTTTTGGTTCTTAAGAATGGTTAAATTTTGTTGCTATAATTTTTTCCTTGGAAAATTTTTTTCCTTTGAAAACTATTTTCTGCTGTTATATGGAACCAAACTTACCCTAAGATAATTTCATTTGCGTTGCCTAGATGCATTACAAACCTTTACTGTATGCACAGAATCTTAGGTGGTACTAAGTGAGGTTCTGTCAATTATGCACCTTTGATTTATTGTTGTTATTTGAATTATATGCAAATATTGGAGGATAATATGGTGTATGAGCCCCACCATCTATCTACTTTGCTTCGTAATTGTGGTGTACATAATTTTAGAACTGAGCTTGCAGATTACATTTGAAATCCTACTTTATAGCAATTACTCAACATAAGTTTGTATAAATTATAGTTTGCACATAAAAGATCTACAGGCTACAGAATTGTAGGGAATCCTTGATTAATTACCCTAAAAGATTAAAAGGCAGTGGAGGAAGAAGATCAATCTGATTTTTTCTATCTGCATATTATTTATGTTTTTTTAGTCATTTTCTTATTCGATTATTTACTTCTTTTCATTGTTTCAGCATCCAGAACTGGGTAGAGGATCTGTTATGGAAACAGCTTGATTTGAACTACCCCGGCATGCCTGATGCGATGGTTGGTATTGTATACTCTAAAAAGGTCATTTTCCAAATCTAATCTTGGTACTAGTGTTCTTTACATCTTTCCTGCTTTTATTGAAGGTGCATCGTGGATTTTATTCGGCGTACCATAACACAACGATACGTCCTGCGGTTATAAGTGCTGTTGAAAAGATTAGGAGGAGTTATGGACATATCAAGATAATGGTCACAGGGCATTCCATGGGAGGGGCTTTGGCTTCCTTTTGTGCGCTTGATCTTATTGTAAGTACCATATGCTTCTTTCTACCAACATAATTGCTTTTATTTTCTATTGCACCTTTTCCTCCCGTCAAATTTCGGATATTTTACGTTGTAAATGCACTTCCCTTTATTTGAACGGAAAAATTTGTCTTGTAGGTCAACGAGGGAATACGCAATGTCGAACTTATGACCTTTGGACAACCTCGTGTCGGCAATGCTGCTTTTGCGTCATTTTTCAGTAAAAATGTAAAGCATGCGATCAGGGTTACACACGAGCAGGATATTGTGCCTCATTTACCGCCATACTACTCTTACTTCCCCAAGAAAACATACCATCACTTCCCAAGAGAGGTACAGTATGCCCTTTCTATTTTGTTTAGTTTTAGATTGAGACGTGTTTTGTAATGCTCTGCCGTAATTTTTAAAAAGCTGAATTTTATTGGAACATCTCTAAACCATTTTCAACATTACCATATAAGAACATTTCATGCTGTGTCGCTGTATTAGTATTTTTAAAAGCTACATTGTGGTTCTTCATGTTTACTTGAGAAAATTTTCACAGAATTAGGAAAAGTCAAAATCATATAGTTGTAGATTTGCCTTTTGAGCTTTTTTTGTTAAAAATCCATTCTTTTCGACAAAAAGATGCATTAGTTTACAAGTTTCTGCTTCAGGAAGGTGCTCTAAGTAGGTAACCTAGTCTATTTTTTGCTTTCCCTTTTCACTGTTAGGTTTTGTTAGATGATTCTTTTTCTAATAAAGTGTTACATATATAACATCTTGTTTTCTTCTATTTTTTTTTCTTTTAAATTATATTTTAATTTTTCCCGTATGCAATATTTTTAGAATTATTGGTACTCTCTTGCATAATAAAGCACCTCTAGATATTCTCCAATAAAATTTGATATATGGTCCAATTTTCAGGTATGGCTTCACAACATTGGAGTAGGAACTCTAGTGTACATGACTGAGAAGATCTGCGATGGCTCTGGTGAAGATCCATCGTGTAGCAGGTATCTCTCTCTCTCTCTCTCTCTCTCTCTCTCTCGCACACAAAAAAAAATGCATTTAGGTTCTAGCTGAGACCCAACCGTACCTATCTCACGTTGGGAATATTCTTCAACTCTAACCCAATCTGGCGTTGGGTGGGGCTAAAATAAGGTTGTGTCCTGTTGAACTTGGGTTTAGGGTTTGATTCCATTGGGTTACTTGATTTCCACGTAATAAAGTTCAGTGAAGGGAAAATTTTGAAATGCTAAGGTTCACCCTTTCTCTGTAATTGAAAGAAGTGGAACATTTTGCCTTGTTCCTCTGTAGTTTCCATCTAATAGGATAGGAGGAAAATAGAATTATGTAACAATGCCTATCATACAATTAATCCTCAAATTTTGACCTTGATTTCAAACTCCTCAACTTCAACTCTTACAGTTTAGTCTCTGAAGTTTGCGAACAATTTAAGCCCATCAAGTAACCTGTGATCTAAGAAGGGTCCAAGGATGAAACTTAAATCACGCTTGAACTCCAGGACTAAAATGATTGACGGCGAAACTGTTAGCAATCAAACATTAGAGATGAAATGCCACAGTTGGAACTCATATGGAGGAAACTGAGAGTTGGTTCAACCTTCAAGGACTATTTTAGTTAACTCTGATGTAATTTCTTAGGTTGATTTGATTGGGCTTGGATTAGATTGGAATCATCTTCAGGTTGGGTCTTTATAAACAACCAACTTATAAGGTTCTGTCGGGCTCGTTTGGCAATTGGCATGTTCTTCTTAAACACCACGCGAGCTGCAATCCTATTTTCTACTGCGATATTGTGTTGATCATTTTGCCCTAATATACTGTGCTCTTCCTTTTTCAGGTCCGTGAAAGGAAACAGCATCGCCGACCATCTAGAATACTTCGGTATCGACATGCAGGCTGATAACTGGGGCTCTTGCCGAATCATCATGGACTACAGTGTGCTTCAATACGAGATGGACTTATCGGGCAACATTATCTTGTCTAAGGACCCACTTGCTCCTTCCATTGTACAACCAACTCGGCAACAGGATCTGTTTTTAGCAAATTAATCGCAAACCACTATTTAATTCCCATCCACGAAGTCACTACCGGATGGATCGCAGAAAGGAAAAAAATCTTTCTGTATATACGCTAAAATTTTATTTTTTAAAAAAACTGTCGTCTACGATGCTGTATATAAAAAATCCTAATTATTCTGTTCGTTGATATTTCAATGCAAATATTGTCTTCTTTCTGTTACCTACTGATGTTGTAAGGGCTATTAAGATGTTTAATCAATGGAGGATGTGCTATCAGAAGATTATGTCAGTCTCTGAGCTAGGGTTTTGTGTGTTATTATTTGGACTTAAAGCAAAGTGTTTTAAACAATTGACTCTGATGAAGTCCATTTCCTAATGAAACCATCAGATGTTTGAATAGTTAAGGGTAAATTGCCCATTGGATCCTATTAAATTTTAATTTATTCTAATTTCTTGCTCGAACTTTCAAAATTGTTGCAATTAAATTCTAGAACTTAATTTAGCTGACTAAATATCGATATATTGCTTACGTAGAAGTGATGTAGCAATATTGTAATTGATGCTGTGCTAATAATTAAGATGTGACGTTTATATTAGCAATGCGTTAATATTTAATCAACTAAATTAGGTTGTGAAACTTAATAGTAATAATTCTAAAAGTTCGATTCAGAAATTACAACAAATTAAAGTTTGGAAATTAAAATGTCACCCGCCGTATAGTTTAAGGACCAAATATGCAATTTACCCAATAGTTATCTATTAGTTGTTTACAATGCAATTTTCCTCATTTACTACAGTGCATTTGGAGGATAATGCTATTCCTAAACTGTATGAATGCTGAAATGGGCATGGCTGCAATTTCTGTGATGGTTCTTGAACTTCTTCTGGTCTAGTTGAGGACTCTGTCATTCTGCAGATATTGAGGGAATTCTGGCGCAACCGGAATCTATACAATTACTAGATAACACGCATTTATTAGAATCCGTTCAGTCTAAAAGTTTAAGTCTGCAGTTTGAGCATAGTATAATAAATCAATCCTCGCCCAATACATTGCTTCTCGAGCATAGTAATAGTAAATTGGAAAGCTCTACTCAAACGGCACTTATTAAATTGGTTACGGAAGTAAGTAGTACCCAGTACCCACCGACCACAGAGAGAGCAAAAGGGAGAGTACATGAAAAGGAGATGATGATCCCTGTATTCAGCCATGGTCAAGGTCACAACACATTTAAAGAGGGGGGGGGGGCCATCTTTTGGGCCCACCCAGGAAACATGGCTTGAGTTGTGCAGTCATAGTCACAGATCTACGAGGTAAAAACACGCAGAGGTTATCTGAGTCACGAATCATTTTCAAACTCGTATCTAAATATGAAAAGTTGACATTCCACTTATTTTTCCAAAAAATGAGAAAAATAATTAGGCTTCGAAAACTTCGTCAAGCCCTCATTCAACTGCACTGAGTACGGTCTGTAAATTAGTTTACATTTTCATTTATCGGCTTTATGAGATTTTTTCTTTTTATTACTTGAAGAAGTTGTTGGAGAATTCATTATTTGTACCAAGTGCATTTGTACGGCAAACTATCTAAATTTTAGATGAAAAAGATATTGACCAACAATTATTGATCAGAATTTGTTTCAGAGACATTTTTATTTAGAAGCAATTGCCTATATACCTCTGAAAAGTTTTCGATTTTCTTATTTATCCTTGTTAGAAGGCTAATATTGAAAATACCTTTCTTATGTTTCAAGTCTTTCTAATTTACCCCTGTAGTTAAGTTCCATCAATGAGCTGCCGTTATTTCTGAAAAATTACCATTTTGCCCATTCCAATGTATAACTAACTTTTCTTATATATCCTTCATACAGCAAATACTTTTCTAATTTGCCCTTCAAATATCAATTAATTAATAAAGCACGTCGAGAGCGAGCAGATGAACATATGAGATCGATCGCAGCTAAACCAAACTTGGTGGCTAGAGGTATAGTTAGTTAATTCGGATTCGGTAAAAATTCGGTACATATATAATTCGTCTTTTAATTTTTAAATTAGTTGAAAAATACAGCTAAAAACCGAATTCGACAATTATTCAGATACGTGATTTATACGGATATTATACGTTCACCAATTAAAATTTCGAGATAAAAAATTCAGCTATATAATAAATATATAATAATTAATATACTATATATATTATTATTATTATTATTTTTATATATAGATTAAATATATTTAAAATTATAATAAATATATATTAATAATATAGAAGAGTTATATTATATATTTAGAAATATTAATAAATAATTACAAATTTATAAATAAAATATTATATAATGATATTTCTATATAAAAATAAAATACTATATATAATAAATAAATATTTANATATATATTTATAAATAAAATTATATATATACATATATTTATATATTTATTTATATATATAATAAGAGGGAGGTCCACCTCATCCGGTCCACGAGGCCAAACTGGCCTCGTGGACCGCGCACACGCTGCTCCTCTCCGTGCACAACACCGGGCCCTCTTGCTCCCGGCACGCGGACGGCCTCGGGCGAGATGGGATCGTCGCTGCAGCCCTCTTACTCCCGGCGCCGGCCAAGGCGGCGGAGGAGGAGCTCGTGGAGGAGCCGGTCCTGGAATGGAGGAGCTCCTGGAGGGCATGGGGCTTGCGCTTCGAAAGGGCGGAGAAGTTGGCGGCGGTGAAGGCGCGCGGGGAGAGGACCAAGGGGCGGAGGTGGTCGCCCCAGCAGAAGCGCCTGGAGAGGACGACGTCGCGGAGGGACAGGAGGGAGTCGAGGGCGGGGCAGGGAAAGGAGGAGCGGGGGGTCGACGGGGTTGCCGTCCTCTCCGCGACGATGGGGTTGGGGTCGGGATTGGGGACGACGATAGGAGGAGGAGGGAGAAGGAGAATGACGAAGAGGATGAGGAGGATAACTTAAGGAATTAGTATAATATGGTAGGGACAAAATAGGTATTTTATTTAGATTTTAACTCTAGTATATATTTAACTCATGTTTAACCCGAGTTAAGCTAACAGAGGATAACTGCAGGGATATTTTAGAATAACGGTGGAACATATGAGGGGCATTTTAAAAAAAAAAAAAAAGCATGAATAGATCGGATATATCCGAGCGTACGAGGGGTATATAGGCAATTATTTCTATTTATTTATTTTAACATATTCGCCAACAATCACTTGTTTCAGTCTCGCAATAATTATTGATCAAAAACTGGTGATTTTCCCTAAATAGCACTTTTACATTCTATTAAAAGTTTATTCTACGGCGAAGCTTCAGTTTCTTTTTTCCTTTAAAAAATATCGGTCCATGGTGGTACCAAGTCCACGTAATGTGGGCATCATTTTCCACCCAATACGATTTAGACACGTGGCCGTCCGTAGTCCAATCAGCCTTTCAAAAAGCCCGAGCTCGAGTCCTCGAGAGGAGGAATTCTACACTGTCATTGCACCACGTTATCAATAACAAGCCAATTACATTCCTTCTTTTTAAATAAAAGTATAATAAAAATACTTTTTTACAATCATGATGGGACATATATTTTTAAAAAGATTAATTTGATTGGTTTGTTACGCCACGTCACTAATATACCCGTTGCATTCTAGAATTTTTCCCTCGAGAGGGCTCGTGGTGCAGGCCAATAAGGCTCTGCCACGTGCCGACATTACCGGCTACACCCGGTCGACGAGCGTCCTTTCTGTTCCCCCATCCACGGCTAGGGATGTCAATGGGTACGTATATCCGAAATATTATCCAAATCCGAATTAGGACGGGACGGATTTGCCTGGGCTAAACGGGTATGGATTCGGTTATGGATATAGAAAATAAAAATATGATGGATATGGATATGGGTATGAATTTTATATTTATCCGATCCGAATCAGAATAAATTATATATATATATATATATATATATATATATATATATATATATAATTTATTTTTATTTATATATATAATATATAAAATATTTAATAATTTTTATCTTTTAGATTTTTATTCAACAATATAGATTTTTAAAAATCCGCCGAGTTCGGATCCAGGTACGAATTTTAATTTAATTTTCGGGTCAGATTCGGATTTTTAAAAATCCGACCCAAATCCCACCTGCTGACATCCCTATGTCCTACACCCGTCCACCGACCACCGGCAATTGTCGGTGGCCTACTTGACCATGCGTCACTCCTTCCCCCTATCGACCTTTTTCCCAACTACCCTCCATCCCGAAGTAAATTAATTTTAGTTTTATTTTTTATCCTTATTTATCGTATTATATATGTCGAATTGGGATGAGAATAATTTTTTGATAAATTTTTCACTAATCATGACGAATTAAAGAAAAAAAAGATTCCTTCACCCTTATGCTCCATTTACTTGATTGATCTGAACAAGCTCGGAACATATATATATATATTCACTTATTATTATTTTATTACGAAAGAATAAGAATAGAAGTTCAATAGATCCGGATCCATTTGCATCCCCACCTCCACCCCGATAATGATGTGGGCACAATCATCATCGTAAACTCTAGTTCAATCACTTTCGTACGCTATTTTCTGGACCTAGTTCGCCGTAGATCGATTTGAGTCGCAATGTTTAAATATAGCTGCTTTTATATTTTGGAGGATTCGAAAAATGCGAAAGTGCTTGAAAATTAAAAAAATGGCGGAAGTCGCAGCAGTATTTACTTCTCTTGATTTGCGCCACCATTTTTAAACACTTTTAAAAATCTATTTGGCTTTCCTAAAATTAAAAATAAATGTTTTTAACAACACTAATACGCTATCTCGTTGCAATAAAATGAAAATAATCTCTTTTTTTTTTTATCTATAAAACTATTTGAATACGCGCTATATTAAAATTCCCGCAACAACTTATTTTGGTCACAGTATTCTAAAATTCAATTTCCTTTTTCTAATTTCAAAACTTAAGCTGTCATTTTTATTATATATAACACTACAAATTAAGATTTACTAATGGCAAAACTAATAAATGATAATTTACCAAAATTTTATTTAAGACTTTTTTTTTTTAATTTTATCAAAATATAAAGACTTCGCGATAACAAGATATAAAGACTTTTTTTTTTAATTTTATCAAAATTTTATTTAATATAATAAATTTATTTTTTTTCTCTAACATGTTCGAAAATTTAAAAGTGCCAATATAATTGCTTTCTCAGCCGATTGTATTCAATTACGCAGCATTAAAAGACGCACTTCTAAAATTTTTAAACTTTTGAAAATATAAAAAATAAAATATTTTAGACACTATAATCTCAAATTAGACCTAAATTGAGGTATGTAATATAGTTTATATAATTTCATTCCAAGTACTAATAAATGATAATAGTTAATTAAAGGGATAATTGCCTATATACTTCTCAAAACATCGAGAATATTTTATTTATCCCTACTTTTTTTTTTTTTCTTTCCAATATACCCCTCATGCATTCCTCCATTATTCCAAAATACCCTGCAGTTACCACCCGTTAAGTTAACTTCGATTAAACGTGAGTTAAATATCTACCACTGGTAAAAAAATTAAAATACCACTTTTGCCCTTAGGGCCCGTTTGGTTCGAGTTATGTAATATTACAAAGTATCTCGACATATACAGATATCTTGAATTTCGGCGTGAGATTACTACTGATGCTACATTAGCGCGTTTGGTTTAATACAGTAATGTAATACTAGATTACAGTGTTTATAGCATTAATACGTTTGGTTCAGTCTATAAAATTTAGTAATCTTGATATAAAAGTATAGTCTTTTCCAAAATTGCCCTTGTTGTGGTCATTTGAATATTATTTTTTGCGAAAATGACGAATGGAGGGAAGGAGATCGTGATGATTACCTGGGAGGACGACGCAATAGAAGATGATACGTGTTCGTGCGAGAGAGAGAGAGAGAGAGAGAGAGAGAGAGAGACGTCGAGAGGGAGAGCGAGCGAGAGAAAGCGGCGTGCGAGAGAGGGGGGAAGGCGAGAGAGAGATGAAAATAATGCTGTTAATTAGATTAGGGTTGTTGGAGGGTAAAATTGTCATTTTACATAATATGTAGTATTAACGGGTTTCAGTAATGCAAGATACACGACCCCCCTCCCATTAATATTTTCGATGTAATCCTGCTCGATTTGTAATGCTACATTAACGACTAAATTACATAGCGGATTAACCAAACACAGTTATCCTGACAGGATTGCCTGTAATCTTGGCAAGATAACTCGAACCAAACGCACCCTTAAAGTTAAAGGCAAATAAAAAATATTGGTGATAGTAGAAGAGTATATTTGAAAAGATCAAAAAATAGAATATTTTTTTGTGCCCCTAACTTAAGGATAAATAAGAAAAGTTGGTGATGATAGAAGGATATATTTGAAAGGGCAAAATAGTAATTTCACATAGATAATAGAGTTCATTAATAGATTTAACTCTAGGGGTATATTAGAAATAGGTTGGAACGTAAAAAAATATATTTTCAATATTAGCATTTTAAGAGGGATAAATCAGAAAGTCGAAAACTTTTTAGGGGTATATAAGCAATTGCCCCTTAATTAAAAGCACAAGAGGATCCAGATGTGGGTGGACCCTATCCAGGGAATAAATTTTTCTTGGGTTAATTTTATATAGGTCCTTACAAACATAATGAATTACAAATATATCTCTATAAAGTTCAACTTTTATATGTTATCACTACAAAAATCTTAATATTTTGAAATATTTCCTTGCCATTAGAATCCGTTAGAAAACTTTAATTAACTATAGACTAAATGCTTAACTATGGTTAATTTATGAGATAACTTGATATTTTTGCCCTTTTATATTATAATAATGTTGTGGTTTTTGGAAGGATATATTTATGATGGCAAAATTAATATTTCACTTAAAACATAAATAATATTATAATGGTAACAAATCAGTGGGATATATTTGAAAATATTAAAACTTTTGCAAGAACAATATATAAAAGTAAAATTTTATAGGGACAGATCTGTAATTCACTATGTTTGCAGGGACATGAATGCATTTAGTCCAATTTTGGTTCACCACCTCGACCGGTGCAACCGGTTCATCAGGTTTCCACTGAAACGCCCCCGCCCGCGGTCTCCCGAGCGAAAACTCGCGCCAGGTGCGTGGGCCCCCCACCGGAACACGGGTCCACGTGTCGCTACACCATTGGTCTAACTGAGCCCCGCGCATGTCGTGGCCGTACCCGTCGCAGCAGGAGTGTGTGGGGTGTGGACCCGTGCCTCCTCCGACAACCTAAATTACTTAATTGCCCCTGAATTTAGCACGAAACCACCAAAATGCCCTTACCTCATCGGTAAATTGCTAAATTACACCAGCGGTCCCCGACCTTGCCCATATTTTCAATTCGGTTCCATTTCTTTGGGTTCTCACAATTTAGCCCTTAATATTTATTAATTGCTTTGATAATTTTTTTTTTTAATCAACTTATCCATTTCTTTGGACCAAAACTATTATGTTAGAAAATATATTTATCAAGCACGTCAGCACAAGATTTATTTTTATTTTTTTCCATGCGACAAATTTTATTTTAAAACTAATTATAAGGTAAGGACCATCGCAAAATTAATTAAAATAATATTTGACTAATTTTAATAAGTTAATTGAAAAAGAAAAAAACTTTGAAGGCTAATGTATTGGCCCTATAGGAAGTTATTGGCAAAGACAAACGATATTATACATATCAATATATTAGCAGGCTTAGAAAAATTTTATATATAAAAATATATTTGGGGCAAAACAAATTTTAATAATCGAATATTACAGAATAAATTTCAGCCACTTATAAAATATATATATAAGCTTATAATTCACACAACTATAGAAAAATTACAGCCGCTTATTAATAATAGAAAATTTTCAAATACCACTCCCATGGTTTCGAGCTTTCTTATATCGATGCCATGTGATTTAAAATGTATTACTTGGTATCTTATGATTTCGGTTTTTTTATTTTATTCTCAGCATCTCTGTTAACTCTCCATTAAATAATATAGAAAAAACTTCAAATACCCCACTTATGGTTTATCGAAATTTATTTTATTACCCTTTGATTTACTGAATTTTTATTTTAGTACCCCGTGGTTTTTATTTTCTTATTGATTAAATAAAAAATTAACGAAGAATATAACAAAAATAAAAAAATAAAACTATAGAGCATTAAAGTAATACACCTTAAATTATTGGATATTAAAGTGAGAAACGTAAAATCATATAAATGGCATTTGAAGTTTGTCCTTAATAATATAAAAAAATTAATATTAAAGAGACAAAACTTTAGAAAGATAAAATGCCTGCATGGACAAATAATTAAAGGTTAAGGACGACGGTGCAATTAATTACCCATTACAGCACCTCCGATTTCGTATTTACCGAAATACCCTCCACTCGATCAGTGCCACCTCGCACAATGTCCCGCGCAAACTACTGTACGCCACATAACAGCCTCAGCATTGTTAACGAGTCAAAGGGCGACACGTGTCATTCGCATCTCCGAATTACACGGAGAGATATCCACGATCGGAGCCCGCGAAACGACGAACCAAGGGGGCAGTTTCGTAATTTGATAAATCGTCGTGGGCATTGTGGGAATTTCGCGCACATTAACTTTAATTAAAGAGTTTATTATACGGAGGGTAAATTAAAATTACCGTTGGATTAGAGGGGGTTTTAACAGTTAATTTAATACGGTGTATTACTTCGTAAATATAAAATAAAGCAATAACGAAAAAAAAAGGAAAAAAAAAAGAGGGGGCGAAGGAGAGATCAAGGCGCTTTGAAAACAGAGCCCGAGAGAGAGAGAGAGAGAGAGAGAGAGAGAGAGGAGAAGCGACGCGTAAAGGAGGAAAAAAAAAGGAGAGAAAAAAGGGGAAAAATTTGGGAATATAATTCGTGATCGAGCTCGAAAACGTCGTCTCTGTAGCTCGATTCGACCTCTCATTACCTCGATCGCCGACGATCGGAGCTTGTGGAACCTTCGGGAAGCAGATGGAGCTGTACGGACGGGGCGCCGCGGCGGCTGCGGCGGGGGGCGGCGGCGGGGGCGAGGGGGCTCGCAAGGAGCCCGAGACTGGGTTAGAAGGTAGGTTGCTTCGATTTTGGGCTGTTTTTCCCGATTTTCCGCAATTTTTGTGGTTTTTTTGGGGGCGTAGAATGATGCTAGGTTCAGTGGTTTCTAGGGTTTTGGACTGTGTGAGATTGGTGTGTGAAATTGAGGCGCTAATTGGGTTTTTGTTTTTGCTGGTTTTTGCGGTAGAATCGATGTGGAGGTTGGGATTGGGGGCCGATTCCGCGTTCCCGGAGAGGCCCGGGGAGCCCGATTGCCTGTTCTATCTTCGCACGGGGTCGTGCGGGTACGGAGAAAGGTGCCGGTATAATCATCCTCCCGATCGCGGTGGAACAGTAAGCACCGCAATGTTTTCTTTTTGTGCGAGATCAATTCGATTGAGCTAGGGTTTACTGTAGTAGTGTTCCCTTTTTTTTTCTTTTAAGGGTGTTGTAAATGTGCGCGTCTTATAGCTGAACTATAATGCATTTCGGAATAGATACTGAAGTTCGAAGTTATTGATTTTTACTACTAACTTTTTAGTAAAAAATTATTTCTACAATTTAAGTTTCCGGTAGTTACAAACTTTTAAAGTTCGGGTAATTATTTCAAAAGTATCGTAAGGTTAGGTAGTAAAATCGTGATTTTGAATGTTCTGCTGCTTATTTCACAATGTGGTTTAGTTCAGGCTCACTACTTATGCTTTACCCCTTTTTTTTTTGGAATTATTTTGTAATTTAATACATTTTGCGCGAAATTTACGTGCTTCTGGGTTTTTAAACATTGCGCTTGTTAATTTGGGGATTTGGTTTACTAAATTGTGGGCTTTATTGGTTTTAGTTGGCTGGGGCTGGAAGGATGGGAGCGGCGCAGTATCCAGAACGAGTGGGGCAACCCCTTTGCGAAGTAATACACTTGCTCTTTGATTGAATTGAACTTCATTTTAGTTGCAGAAATGAAATGTGTTTGACTTCAAGGGTCTTCTAGCTTTGGAAAGATATGGCTAGGTGTAACTCGCGTGGTAAACCAAATGTAGTTGATGTTCCGGTCTTGGGCACGCCGCAACTTGTGAGGCTTTTAGCTTTCTGAAGTTGATGTTTGGATGTCATCTCTGGTATCCTCAAAGCTAAATCACTAACTAGTTGCCGTGTGCAAAGCTAGCTTATCTTTGGGGTGTATTATAATGTAATCATTGCAAGGGGAAAAATTCGAACTGAACATACTTAACTATTGATATTGTCAGTATTTTCTGCTAGTTTTTAGTTATTTATTTTGATTTTGATTTTGATTTTGATTTTTGTTTTTGCAGTACTATATGAAGACCGGGACTTGCAGATTTGGTCCCATGTGCAAATATCACCACCCAAGACAAGGAGGTGGATCTTTACAGCCAGCCATGTTGAATTATTATGGATATCCGCTGCGTCCGGTTGGAGAATTTGTTACACAATCCTGTTCTTTATTCTCTTAGTCTTCAACTAATTGATTACCTTTTCACATCGTCTTTTGAAGAAAATATGCTGATCAATTTGATTCCTTGACAATACACGCAGGGCGAGAAAGATTGCTCCTACTACATGAAGACAGGCCAATGCAAGTTTGCTTCCAGTTGCAAATACCACCACCCGCAACCTAGTGGTGTCTCGTTGCCATCGCCCACAACAACCATTTATCCAACGGTACAGACCCCTTTGGCAAGCTGGCAAGTTGGGCGGCCTTCAGTTTTACCTGCTGGATCCTACGTCTCTGGCTCTTATGGTCCTGTGCTCTTCTCGCCAGGTGTTGTCCCGGTGCAGGGTTGGAATCCTTATCCGGTTAGTTTACACCACATATTGATGTTTCCTCTGTGGGCAAAATTGCCCTAGGGGTCCAAACTTTCCAGGAGGATTAAGTTTGGTCCCAACCTTCCAATTATTGGAATACAAGGGTCTAGGGCCTTGTTGGTTATGCATACATTTTTTTTTTCTATTAAACTGAAATTCAGTGAGATAAGATGTGCCGGTGGATGGTGGATCATTTGCAATCTATACCTCTATGTAGTTTGTTTGGCAATAAAAAAAATATATATTTTTCTTCGCTTCTTTTTACATTGACAAAATGAGTTTGCAAGCTAACAAACAGTTACAAGATTACAGGTCTATTGATAACAAACTGTATTTGGGTTTCAAAAAAAAAAAAAAAAACCTAAAGGTTAGCCAAACATGACCTTTAAGTTTAATTGCTATCTTATCCTTTCCATCTCATTTCTCTATTAGACTGGGTGAAATTGCCATGTAACCACCATATGAGAAGTCGAAAAGTCCCTTAAGTGGCAATTAGATGATGATTCCGTGGAAATTTCTGTCCAATTGTTGAAGGAAATTTTTGGCGAGTTGAGATGCAAAGATTAGAGAACCAGTTGTAACAATTGAAAAGTTAGCACCAAACGGAAACTACACCAAATGCTAATTCCCTTTTCTGTTGTTTAATCTCACAAGTCTTGATAGAAAGGTAAGATTTGTATTTCTGAATTCTTTCATGTGCCGCAGGCGCCTGTGAGTTCAGTAGTATCTTCCGGTGGACAACAAGTTGTTCAAGCAGGACCCGTCTATGGCTTATCCAATCAGCCAGCTGTACCTTCTTATACAGGTTCTTATGTGCCTTTGTCTCCTTCGGCTGGGTCAGGCGGTAGTCAAAGAGAACACAAATTCCCACAGCGGCCCGGCCAGCCTGAGTGCCAATTTTATATGAGGACAGGGGATTGTAAATATGGGGCCGCTTGTAAATACAACCATCCTCCGGAGTGGAGCGTAAAAAAGACGAATTGCCTTCTTAGCCCTCTCGGTCTCCCTATTCGTCCGGTAAGCATCTTTACCACTTACTGTTCTGTCATGTAACAAATATTGAAAATCACTTTACTAATGCTCGTACTGGTTGTTTTATTAAAACTTGGAAGTTTCTATACTTAATGAAGTTGCATTTAGTGAGCCAAGTCTGGTGCACGGATGTTTCATAGATAGGCAATGAATTTGAGACTTTAAAACTTGGCGTACTTCAAAGTCCTTTTAAATTGGTAATGCGTGTATAAACTGTGTAAGAAGGAAAATTATGCACTTTTGGTATTTGATGTCACTAGATACTGGCTCATTAGGTGATTCATTTGTTCCCTGTAATCTGTATGTATAGATGCCGTGTCCAAGGGCGTTACAAAGCACAATCGATGATTCATTAGTTAACTCTTTTGAGTAAGGTCTTTTTTTTGGTCTTCTTTTCTCCTCCAGTAGGGCTTTTGTGGGAAAACAAACCCTCAGAAACCTCGTCACACAAAGCATGTTAGTAAATGGCAGTCTGTGCTATTGGTATGCACCGTCCGGTGGTACATTGGTATGCACTGGCATTCTGTGCCATGCTTTATTGCTTTGCTTGAGAAACATTGCAGTGAACATTTGCATGTTCAAAATTCCTCGTTCCCTTACAGAGGATGAATTTTTCTTATGAATTATAATGTTTGTAATAACAGCCTAAAATATAGGTCTCCTCAGAACCTAATAATGACCTACAATGAAGATTTTCTTTATTATCCTCATTACTTAGTCACTTGTTCTTTCAGAGAAACATGCTAGTTAATTTAGCACGGTTTGATTGCTTTTGGTTTTCTCTTTGGATCTGGAGCTCCACTTTTAATTGATTTAGTATTGATAGTTCCATTCTTTTTGTTTTTTTTTCAAGAAGTTAAATTCACCAATACCAAGTTTACTTCCTGAGTACTTAATTTGAGAAACTATCTTGTTCGTTCTCTTGACAAACCCCTATTGTTAGGGTTTTCTGGGCTATGCGCATGATTTTTGGCTTTGGAACTCGTAGTCATATAGCATAAATGCTAAAAATCACAAGCTATCATTTCAAAACGGGAGAGCAAAGTAATTGAGTTCGAACATATTTAATGTCATGAGTACTTTTCTCTATATCTTGTAAGAACAAAGTTCTCGAGTCTTCTCGTATAACTTATCGGTATGCTTTCATAAGATTCTTCGGTGTGTAGCATAAATATGAGACGACATATGAATACAAACAACAAATTTATATTAGTTACACTTGGCCAGACGTGTTAGAATTGGATTTACATTCAAATCATACTGTAAAATCATAAAAACCATAAGAGCCAGGTAAATAATACTTGTAGGGTTAATGAAGTACTGCACTCATTCTTAGTCACTATTTCTTAGATGCTGCCTTTTTTTTTTTTTTTTCTGTTATGAATTACTGAAATTTCCTCTTTTTTTTTGCTTTCACTTAGATCGGAAGATTTCTATCTCACTAATTCTTTCTTTTTATTTTTCACCCTTTGGAACACTTTCTAATATAGGGCGCTCAGCCGTGCACTTACTATGCTCAGAACGGATTCTGCAAATTCGGGCCGACATGCAAGTTCGATCATCCGATTGGTACTATGAGCTACAGCCCCTCGGCATCTTCTCTCTCTGAAATGCCCATTGCTCCCTTTCCTCTTGGGTTTTCTCTCACTACTTTGCCTCCAACATCATCGTCATCATCGGAGTTCGTGAAGGAATCAATTCCCACTCAAAAGATATTATCTAAGAATTCTTCAAGTTGACAAAGGTTGGTTTTTTGCCCCAACCCACCCTCAAATTTTTGCAGCTAAGAAAAATCCAAGAGAAATTCTTTTTCAAATTCTTCTGTCGATATTGCTGTTCTCTCACACGACCTTTCATCGCCCTTGACTCGAATGGAGATTTCCACCTTTTTTGATCCGAAGTGATTCGACAATCCCACCATCTTTTCATCATTTATCTCGCTTCCACACAATCTCCAACCGTGCAAACTTAAATCTCCTGCGAATAAGGCTGCAGCCCATGTAGAAAAGGCAACGCAAAACCCCACTGAATTCCGCTTTTCGATTTTAATAATTGCATCCACAAATCAAAGGCAAGCTCAAAATTTTCGAACTTTGGAGATGAGAAAACAAAAAAAAAAAAGAAAAGAAAAAAAGAAGAAGAAAGAAAGAAGCAGATCTTGTGTTATATGGTTCTCCAACGACGACTCTTCATGATCTAGGGCTTCTGGCTCCCTCGGTACATAACTCTCCAGCAAAGAAAGGTAACAGTTCTAGTCTTTCGAGCAAATTTACATGCCAAAGGGCTCTACTGGATTTCGCCCTCTCGACGTGCCGAAGATGCTACTACTTTTGTACTTCTTCAAGTGTATTCCGAGAATTTGAGATAATGTAATATGTGATTATACCTACCTGAGACAGGGGATGCTACACTAAACCATTCCAAATGCTTAATTTAATCATTCTCAACACAGATTTAACTGATTCTGTCTGGATGTGAAAGTGTTTTTTTTTTTTAAATATCATTGGAAGAATCAAACTTGGTCGGGTGGCGATTTCAAATTGTCCTGTGGAGATTTAACCATATTTTTGATTGTTGTTATATATTAGTTTACTTAATATTGAGGTTATTGTGGGCCAAAACTTTCGCATATTTTTCGCTTGTGGTTTGGAATCGGATTCAACAAGTGCTTTTCTGTTTCTAAGTGAGGCTTTTTTTAGCTCGATCCTGGGACTCTTACCATTTCGGGAATATTACTATGTAATAAAACTTCCTGGGTTCCTTTTGCGTAAGTTCGCAATAGAAGGATATTGTAGAAATTCAGGTGCTAGGCTCTTATAAGGATGATCGTAATTTATGTTTGCTGATGTAGCTTGATATAGCTTTCGAAGTGGTGATTTGTATCATGAAATACGGTTTGATAGAAACCTCTGGTAAAATATCCACCGGTACCCCAACAGATAAAGTACATTACATAGTCCGTTTTAGGGATTGGCGACTTACCCATCCAGTGACTTTGGCACTGGACGTAGAGCATTTGAAGTAGTGATTTGTATCATTAAATACGATTTAGAGCATTTGAAGTAGTGATTTGTATCATTAAATACGATTTAGAGCATTTGAAGTTACTGATCATTAAATCTTAGGATTTTTCTTTTGACATCATCTGCTTTACGATGAAAGCCGAGCAGGGAGAAGTATCTTGAACTCTATTTTGCAATTTGGATTCTTTTGTTCCTTACAAAAATGAACTTCTCAAATTTGTGGATAAAGCAGAACCCCAGAACCCCGAAAGGTAGCATGCCTTCCTTTACTAAACAAAGAAAGTGAGAGATTCCATCACCAGTTATCCTCTAGAAGAAGAATAATATAAACTAGTAAAGTAATCCGCACGATACAACGGATAAATAATAAAAAAACAAAAATTTATAGAATAAGTGAAAATACGGGAATATATATATCTCTCATGATTGTTGAGAATGATGCAGCCAGCGATGATACCATACGCCGTCCTTGTCGAGAATGCATGTGAAGCAGCGTAAAGAGAAAACCTAAAATCATGGACGGAGAGATTCAAAACCGCTTCATAGGTGAGGTGAGGGAAGAGGGAGAGATGCCGTTATCGGTTTAGAAGATAAAGAAAAATAAGAGATGAGAGAAAAAAGAAAAGCAAAAGAAAAAAAAGAGTTGAAAAATGCGACTGTGAGGAAGAGGAAGAATTTTATTAAAATAAATATGAATAAAAAAAAATTTAAAACAAATAGTAGGTTCTATCATCCTCAAATGAAGGTGGTACATTTATATTGGATTTGACCATAAGAAACCCATTAACTTAAGTTTTTTAGATTTATTGGAACTCTCTAATACGGTATCGGTATCAGTATCAGAACATAATTAATTTACATCACCTAATTTTTCGATTGTCTTAGTTGTCGCATTCTAGTCCCATATAACACGTCAAGTTATTTGTGCGGCATTATTCCAAATATATGGATTACATTTGTACCACATATCTGTCACGGATTAATAATGAGTTTTGCGTGATTGCATTGGAATATGTTATAACCTCAATTTACTTTCCAATTGAGAGCCAAATTTCAACACATAAAGGACGATGGAAACAATATGTCACGCAACATCGCACTTCCTCGATCTTTACTATGTTCTCACGTTTGTAAAATAATAATAATAATAATATAATGAAAAAGGGAAAAAAAAGTTTGAGATATGAAAAATAAAAAAAGAAACCCGCTAATTAAACACAACTATTTCTTCTATTTAATCTCGGCTTTTCAAAAATTACATAATGGTCCCTATTTATGATATAGTAAAACTTAAAAATATTATACTTTTAGGGACCAAAGTAAATCTTTTTTTGTTGTAAAAAGCTTATAATTTAATGATCCCTTATGGTGTTGAATGCACGTTACTAATATTATGTGTTGTTCTAACACACAATTATTTTACATTTTATTCAAGATTATATTAATTTAGAGTTACTATTTTCCTTACTAATATGGTACAAAATTTATTTTGCCATTTAGTTTGTTTGTGAAGTACGTACGTACTGTTAATTCTAGATATTTCTCACGACATATGCACATTCAATGTGGGACTAATTAAACAGAAGGAAAAAGTGGGTATTTCAACATCAACATCTGCCTAATTAGAGAGTGGGTAAAGTTGACAATAAATGCACAAACGCGTTTATCACTAAATATCTAGATACATCAGCTTATTCATGTGGCCAGTGAACAAGGTTCATGTCCTTTTCCTTCAAACTGATTTGACATTATCGGAGCAGGTACATTATTATCTAGTCATGTATCAAAACTAGTTCTGAAAATATCAATTCTCATTATTTATATCGATCCAAATGCAGATAGAGAGAGAGGTCGATCGTACGAGATGGATCGGAGAGAAACAAAGATGAGGCACTTCATCCTAGTCCATGGAATGTGCCATGGAGCATGGTGCTGGTACAAGGTAGCTAGCATGCTAAACTCCGCGGGGCACCGCGTCACCGCGGTCGACCTCGCGGGCAGCGGAGTGGACCCGAGGAGAATCGAGGAGCTGCGGTCGTTCGCGGAGTATTCGCAGCCCTTGATGGACGCGATGGCGGCGGCGGTCGACGGTCGCGAGAGGGCGATCGTCGTCGGCCACAGCCTCGGCGGCCTGAGCATTGCACTTGCCATGCAGAAGTTCCCCCAGAATGTGGCTGCTGCTGTGTTTGTTGCTGCTGTGATGCCCAGCAGTTCCAACCCTATGTCCTGCATCGCAAAGGAGGTAAGGTATTCATTTGTAGCTCTCATATATATATACGATGTGTAATGAGTGTGTGGTGCACGATTTAGACCTGACCCGATCGAATACGTATATGAAGTAATCGATTCAACCTAAAAATTTAACGCAGTAGCGTCGCAAGGGATTAATTGAGTGATTAGACATTGCTCTAACTGCGCCAACATATCTACCGAAACTCATAATCATTTGAAAAGCTAGTTTAAGTACCTAAATCTGAATAGGTTAACTGTAGCAACCTCTAAACTCTTTATTTTAATTTATTTCAGATATATAAAAATATATAGAACGTACTAAACTACCAACACCTTTTTTTTTTTTTTCGTAATTTTAACCACAACATGTTTTTTNAAGTTCATGCCCACTTTTTTTTTTTCTTTTTCTTTTAACTAATTTTCCCTCTAGTGTGAACATTAATGATTCTTCACTACTCTGCAACAATGATTACTTCAACTAGCCTTAGCATCAAATCCCATCCTCATTTCCCCACAACATGTTTTTTTTTTTTTTTTTTTTTTTTTTTTTTTGGTGGTAAACCATTAGATGGAGGGTAGTAGGATTACAACATCTTCTTTTTTTTTTATGATTAACTAACTATAGTGAATTTTGGAAATAAATAGTGCATGAGCTTCGAAAGCTTTAATTTTATTTTCTAATAATATTTCAAGAATTTAATCACCCAGTGATATTCATGCTAGCTACAAAGATCTAGAACATATACCACCAAATAGTGAAATATTTTATTTCGTTACAAAAATATTGTAAAATCATTCAAAACAGCCAATGTCATACAATTAAACCCAAAAAAAATATATTTTTTTGTGTATAGGGTATAAAAATATTTATTTAGCCTATAAAAGTTTCAAATGCCAAAAAAAAAAAAAAAATCTGATGGCTCACGATGCACCGGGTCTACGAAGGTGTAAACCATGTACAGTACAATTAATGTCACATGAGAAAGACATAAAACAACACCAGCTAACCAACCATATTTGACTTTGACTTGGTTTTTTTTTTTTTTGCCAAATTATTATTGGGATAATTGACTATACATATACTTTTCAAAATTTCAAAAATATCTAATTTATTATTTTTTTATTTTAAATATACTTCTCATACGTATTTCTCTGTTATTCAAAATGCCCCTGCAGTTACTACCCGTTAAGTTATTTCAGATTAAACGTGAGTTAAATATCTGGTGATGGTAAAAAAGTATTTGAAAAGATAAAAAATTAAAATATTTTTTTGATTCTAACTTTATTAGGGTAAATAAGAAAAATTGATAATGGTATGATTGAAGGATATATTTGAAAAGATAAAATAATAATTTTATATAGATAATGGCTACTTCTAATAGTTTACTAATAGAATTTAACTTTACATATATATTTGAAATAACTTGAAACGTTTTAAATTATTTTTTAATATTAATTTTTTTAAAAAGTAAATTAAAAAGTTAGAAACTTTTAAGAGCGACTTATTGGTAGGTTTGTTTTTGTAACACGTCATAGTACTTCGTCCTGAATACAGAATTATTGTGAAAGGTACCCATGCGCTGGAGAAGGACAAAAATTTGGTGGGCATCGTCTTGAAACAACTTGTTTGGGGACGGAGCACCACCGCCCCTTTACCCTTTCTCTCTCTCTTTCTGAAAAACAGAGTCCAGAAATTTTTTTTTTCTTTTTTCTTTGCCGTTTGCGAGGATTGCGACCACGCGGCACCCATCGGCATCATCCCGGAGTTTGTGTGTTTCGTCCGTAAAGCTATTTTCAATCATAAATGCACATTTTTTTTATTTAATTTGTCCTAAAATAAAAGTTCACTTTTATAACACGTCATAACTCATGACTTCACCCTGCCTACACAATTACTCTAAAATGTACCCACGCGCTAGGGCTTGCATGTTTGTTTTGTCGAAAGTGGCGACAGATGAAGCTGTTCTCAACAGTAAACGCGCTTTTTTTCTTTTTTCTTTTTTTTTTTGGTTCGTTGTAAGATAAACTTGTTGGTAAGTCCACTTTTGTAAAACGCTGTAATTAATTTTCCCCCTGATAGTGACGAAGTCAACTACATTAGAGAAAGAGATAAAAAAAATAAAAATTATTTATTGTAATTTTATCACTCTCTTATATGTAATAGTGAAAAAAAAATTCAATAAAACAAACACAGAAAAAAAAAAAGTAAGTATAATTCTAAAGTCATTAATTAGTATTTTATCAAACAAACAACAATGACAAAATATTAATTTTACCCCAACTTTGTCTCAAACTGAAAGGGAACGTTTGAGGCATTAATTTGTTGGGAAATAAAGTGGGATTTAGCTTTTGTGAATTGTGATGCGTGCTAGAATTTTATGAATGAATTATTATGCTACCATATATTCAAAATTATTACTATCAAATAGATTTTTGGACCTAGTCATTATTTCTTTTTTACTAAATTAATTTAATTAAATCCAATGAACCTTGTCTATTTTCAACAAATTGGGGTCAATTAATATATATCACCACCCTGAATAGATAAGCTAATGGTGTGATGATACAAAACAAACTATTAATTGTTCACGGATATATAGTCTTATATATAGGGCTCAACCCACTTATCTAAAATATTTAAAACCAATTAATTATTACCATATATGTAGTCATATTATCATATACAATCCTTTTTTTTTTTCAATATAAAACTAGCATGTTATCTGCTTCGTTTATTTCATTTAGAAATAAACTTAGCTAGAAATGTGAATCAACTAGGATTCGAATTTGGAACCTACCACCACACACTTCATGTGAAACCAATGCATGCATGTAATGAACATTATTTATTTTTATTTATTTATTTATTTGTAATGTAATGTTGGCAATTGCTAGTTTGGAAAGAAGGGATGGGAAAAGTACTACATGGACTCGAAGTTTTCAATATCTCACAACCACAATCAAATTCCTGTGAGCTCAATTGCATTTGGCCCCCATTTCATGTCTGATAAGTTGTATCAGCACAGCCCACCAGAGGTAACAATAATTTTTATTACTATATATATATATATATATATATATTTAAATTTCTTATTTGGTTTAGTTTCTATCTTTGCTTTTAGTTGCAGTCGTTTTAAAGGAATATGTATATGATTGACATAAAAGTATGAACCTTCATATGCGACAGAATAATTAAAATGCTGAAATTAGCTTCTAAGCCTCAAATATATATATAGATATTGTTTTATTTGGAATCGAACATCTTATCTAGTTCTATTCAACAAGCTGCTCTTCTATATATAGAAAGCTTCTTTCTCTCTTAATAAACACAAATTTTTAGGACTTTGTTTTGGCCACAATGCTAGTGAGGCCTGGTCGGCTGTTTATCGAGGATGCGATGATCGACGAGATAGCCGCGGAGAAGAGTACTTATGAGCTGGTAAGCCGAGTTTACGTCATGTGTAAGGACGACAAATCGATGACCGAGGAGTTCCAGCGATGGATGATCGAACGAAGCCCAGGGGCCGAAGTACAGGAGATCGAAGGCGCCGATCATATGGTCATGTTATCAAAACCTAAAGAGCTATTTGATCTCCTTATGGAGATCGCTAGCAAGTATTATTGAAGTTTTCAAGGTTTGTTAGTTAGTTTTTACACCATTTGAAAATTTTAAAATTATTATAAATTTTTATGAGAAGTTAGAAATATCATGTGTATGTATAGAAGGGTATTTATTGCGTTTTATACTTTTGAAGGGCATATACCAAAGAATAGATCTTTTGAGTAAAACATATGAAGTTTTTTGCAAGTTTAAATTCTTTTGAGGTTACTTTATTTTGCATCCTGAGAAATCACTTGCAAAGAAGAGCCAACAAATTAATTTTCCAAAAGGCTTTCCATTTTTTGATATGCTTTAATTTCATAAAACTGCAAAATTTAAGTTTATATGAGTTGACTTGGTATCTGTATAATTTATTCAATAATATAGATTGATTAATTAAGATTTTACTAGTCATAAGTTTCAGTTGCCTTTCCAAATGTTTTTTTCTCTTTTATTTTTTCTGAAACAAGCGTTGTATTCTATTTTAGCTTGTGTATATATATATATATATATATATATATATATATGCGAGTAAGGCTATCAACAAGCCGAGCACAAACGAGCTGGGCGGATTCGTGATCGCTTGTTTATTAAACAAATCGAACACGAGTTGGCTAATTAAAATATTAAGTTAAAAAATTAGCTTGCGTTTATTGGCTTGTTTATTAATGAGCCAAACATGAGCCGGTTTGCTAACAATAAGTCAGAATATCAATTGTCAGCCTTACTACTAGATAAAAAGTTAAAAAAAAACTTTAAAAAGTTAGAATCTTAATTTAATAAATAAAAATAATAAAATATAAGTTTCTTTACACATAGTTTGGCATAAAATTTAAATAGTAAAAATTTGTAATATAGAAATATCTTTACATTTGAGTTGGCCTAAAATCCAAATAGTAAATAGAGTACGTATTTTATGCTTTCGAAAGTACGATGACTTTCATACTTATAAATTTTTGTATTTATAAATTATTTTCGATGATAAGATATCTGATTCGTCGACAAGCTCCGTTAGATATAATCTATACTATTGAAACTATTTAGAAATCAAATTTCATAATTTTTTAATATCATTTACTAAGTGATCAAAAGGTCACAAAAATATTTTAACAGTCAATATGGCACGTTTTTAAGTTTAATGTCGTAAAACAATCCAAATTAAACGAAACTTAACTAGGATGTTAAGTTTTGTATGGCCAAGTAAAGCTTTTTAGGATTAGGATTTGTGCGAAAATGTTAAGTTTTCATTAAAAACAAAAGTTCAAGTTTTCATGAAAAAACATTTGTTTCATAATTTTTTTTTTCGGATAAAAGATTCAAAAAACAAAAACAAGGCCACCTAATAATATATAAAAAAAAAAAGTTTTTAGGAGAATAAAAATTATTTTTTTAATAACTAAATTCAATAAAAAATACTTTTTAAAACACGTTTTTAAGTTTAACGGTGTAAAACAATCCAAATAAAATAAAACTTAACTAGAATGTTAAGTTTTGTATGGCCAAGTAAAGCTTTTTAGGATTAGGATTTGTGCGAAAATGTTAAGTTTTCATTAAAAACAAAAGTTCAAGTTTTCATGAAAAAACATTTGTTTCATAATTTTTGTTTTTCGGATAAAAGATTCGAAAAACAAAAACAAGACCTCCTAATAAAATGTAAAAAAAAAAAAGTTTTTAGGGGGAAAAAAATATTTTTTTCTAATAACTAAATCAATAAAAAATACTTGTTAGGTCACAAAATTATTTTGTTTTTTTAAAAAATGCTATTTGTACCCCTATGCATAATTATAAATCTTACAACTTGGTTCACAAAAAATCATTTCGACTTTTAGTAAAAAAGAAAAAAAGAAAAAAAAAAGCTGATTTGACTTGTGGGGGGATACAGGGTCATCAAATTAACATGTGGGATGTAAAGATATTTTTAAAAATATCTTTGGAAAAACCAAACACACCTGTTGCATTTTTCTATGTTAACAGAGGACTAATAGTCTTTTAAAAATAAGAAATTCTAAGTCTAGAATAAAAACGTATTGTAATCCATAGAACCCCCTATCCAACAGTAGTGTTAAGAGTTTACTAATTTCTTTTTAGGAATAATTATATATGACTTCCTACAAAAATAATAAATAACAAATATATTTATGTAAAACTTAAGCTATCAAATTTGTTCCTCCAAAAATTCTCTCGTCTGCAAATGTATCATTTTGTTGCCAAAATTTAGATGCCGTGAGTTGAAAAAGATAACCACGGTTAGCTAAGGGGTCAAACCGTAAAAGCGATCTTTTTATTGGCAATAGTCCCACATCGGATGGGATATTGATTTCGATCAGTTTATATGAGGCCTACACGCTAGTAATAATAACTGGGCTTAAACATTTTGAGCCGGTGGTTTGGGCCTAACAAATTATTGTTGCTAGCGGGTCGGGTCGTTGCAATTGGTATCAGAGCCGAATACCAGCAGGAAATGTCAGAGCTAAATGCTATGCGGGATAAAGTGCTACACCAACGGGTTTGGTGGGAGCCACCTCTTGAACCCGTAAGAGCCACCTCTAGAATCTCACATAGCTTCGTAATTCTGGTCCTGGTTTGTTTGCCTGTGATCTGGTTTGGATCCGACGAGGACGTCAGGGTCTAAACAGAGGGAGTTTGTAATGCCCCAATAGTCCCACATCGGATGGGATATTGATTTCGATCAGTTTATATGAGGCTTACACGCTAGTAATAATAACTTGGCTTAAGCATTTTGGGCCGGTGGTTTGGGCCTAACAAGTTATTGTTGCTAGCGGGTCGGGTCGTGCAATTGGTATTAGAGTACCGGTGGTTTGGGCCTAACAAGTTATTGTTGCTAGCAGGTCGGGTCGTTGCAATTGGTATCAGAGCCGAATACCAGCCGGAAATGTGAGAGCTAAGTACTATACGGGACAAAGTGCTACACCAATGGATTTGGTGGGAGCCACCTCTTGAATGTCCCACACCAACGGGTTTGGTCGGAGTCACCTCTTGAACCCGTAGGAGCCACCTCTAGAATCTCACATCGCTTGGTAATTCTGATCCTGGTCTATCTATCTGTGATCTGGTTTGGACCCGACGAGAACGTCAGGATCTAAATAGGGAGAGTTTATAATGCCCCAATAGTCCCATATCGGATGGGATATTGATTTCGATCAGTTTATATGAGGCCTACACGTTAGTAATAATAACTGGGCTTAAGCATTTGGGCCGGTGGTTTGGGCCTAACAAGTTATTGTTGCTAGCGGGTCGGATCGTTGCAATTGGTATTAGAGTGCCGGTGGTTTGGGCTTGACAAGTCATTGTTGCTAGCGAGTCGGGTCGTTGCAATTGGTATCAGAGCCGAATACCAGCCGAAAATATGAGAGCTAAGTGCTATGCGGGACAAAATGCTACACCAACGCGTTTGGTGGGAACCACCTCTTGAATGTCCCACACCAACGGATTTGGTGGGAGCCACCAGTGGGAGCCACCTCTTGAATGTCCCACACCAACGGGTTTGGTGGGAGCAACCTCTTGAACCCGTAGGAGCCACCTTTAGAATCTCACATCGCTTGGTAATTCTGGTCCTGGTCTGTCTGTCTGTGATCTGGTTTGAACCCGACGAGGACATCAGGGTCTAAACAAGGGAAGTTTGTAATGCCCCAATAGTCCCACATCGGATGGGATATTGATTTCGATCAATTTATATAAGGCCTACATGCTAGTAATAATAACTGGGCTTAAGTATTTTGGGCCGATGGTTTGGGCCTAACAAGTTATTGTTGCTAGCGGGTTGAGTCGTTGCAATATATATATGTAATAATATAATAATTTCTATTCTAATATTGAGCAGCGATGTTGAAAGTGAAAGTGAGGCCCTCGGCTGTGGCAGAAATGAGAAAAATCACACGTGTCATCGCGAAGGTGAGGAGAGAGAGTGAAAGAAAAATAGTTTTTAATTCCAGGAATAAATTTATAAGTACAAAATAGTCATTTTATATACCCATCGTTGAAAAATTAACGGTGAATCAAATGATAAAGGCATATATAAACGAAACAGAATTTTTGGAGAACTATATTTACAAACCAGAGAACTTTTAAATAAATAAATTTAATAATTTAAGTTTTATATAATATATTTGTTATTTAATACTTTATAGGAAAGTGTATAAAATTAACGTTTTTTTAAATTGCCAGTTATTTTTTTAAAAAGAATGACAAGACAAGTGAAAAAGAAAAGTGTAAAAAAATATGGAGCGTGCCTAACCTTTGGATCATGCTTAGTTTGCCACCCAATTTCTCAAAATTTTAGTTTTACTGTTGAATTTTTTAATTTATTTGATTTGAATTAGTCGGACTTTAAAATTTGAATTTGTTGTTTATCGTTACAGATTTCGTTAATAAATTGTATTTTGACAATTATAAATACATTAAAATAAATAATTAGAATAAATTTTGAAGTAAAAAAGTCTATAAATCAAACAAATTAAAATATTAAACAGTAAAATCAAAATTTTAAAAATTTAAATATCTAATTTAAAATGGTCTACATAAGTTGTATGAATTTTCATTGAAAAAGATCAGCAAACTAGGGGGACAAAAATTTTTTATGGACAGCATGTCCAATTTTTTTTTTTTTTTTGAGGATACTCTTGATTGTCGCGCGTGGCACCCGAGCCACGCAGGCCACCGTCCCTCTGCTCTGCCTCTTGGAGAGCTGCGGGATTTTTTTGGTGCACCCGGTGTACCATTTTTACTTTAAAATTTTAATTTAATATAATAGATATATATATTTTTATTAGGTTTAAAAATATATGTAAAAATAATTTAAATCTTAATTTCTAAATTATTATATATATATATATATTTAAAATATCATTATATATATTATTTATATTATATAATATATATATATATATATATATATATATATTATATATATATATAATTAAAGTATAATGAAAAAATTAAAATTAAAATTTTAGAAACAAAACTAGTGCACCCGGTGTACCATTTCGAATGTGAGACGATGACACGATAAAGATGAAAGGTGAATAAAATTGTAAAATTTTAAATTTGAAGCTTAATTTTGCTTTAGCTAGTAAGCTATCTTTCTCTTAAAGAAAAAAAAAAAAAAACCTGTCCTCATCTTATTTTTGTTTGCAGTTGTTCTTCAGAACTACGCACGTACCTACCCCTCGTGTACGAAAAATTCTAAAGTGCAACGAATATGTTGGTGACGTGGCGTAATAAATCAATCAAATGTATTCTTTTAAAGGTATATGTCCATCATGATTGTAAAAAAATATTTTTATTATATTTTTATTTGAAAAGAAGAAATATGATTGACTTGTTATTGATAATGTGGTGCAAGTGTGACAGTGTAGAATTCCTCCTCGTGTACCCACATTAAACTACTTCCCCCTCTTCTTCTTCTTCTTCCTCTCCCACCTCTCTTTTTAAGAAACCCCCTCCCACCTACCTAGTGAGAGAGAGAGAGAGAGAGAGAGAGAGAGAGAATGGGGGTGTTGAAGGTGTACGGGATGGCGATGTCGACGAACACGGTGAGAGTGGTCGCCGCCATCAACGAGAAGGGCTTGGACTACGAGCTCGCCCTCGTCGACCTCCGCACCGGCGCCCACAAGCAACCCGACTTCCTCGCCCTCAACGTAAAATCTTTCGGAGATATAAACCGTTCTTTCATATAATTCTTTTTTATAATATTTAATTAAAATTCACGTCACGAGTCTATCAAAATATCTCATGCAGCCCTTCGGCCAGATCCCCGTGCTGCAAGACGGTGACGTGGTGCTCTTTGGTAAAACACACATGCACTCTCTCTCTCTCTATACCTTTTATGATTTTTTTTTTTCTTTTTTTTTTAAGGTAGATACCTTAATTTATCTTTTTTTTTAAAAGTTTTACTTGAATAAAGAATTTAAGAAACGATCTGAGCCGTTGGATGATGGAGTTGTGTGCCCTTGGTGCAGAATCAAGGGCGATAAACCGGTACCTCGCGACCAAGTACAAGGAATCCGGAGAGGAGCTCCTACCGGCCGGATCGGCCGCTCTAGAGGTTTTCTCTTTCTCTATGTTAAGAATTAATAATAGTCTTAATATTTCTGTTCACATATATGATAAAAATTAAAAAAATCATGCCGTGCATATGCAAGAAACCGAAAAGAATATTTTTTAGAAATGACCTTTCGAAAGAAGTGAGCAGCAGATTAATTTTGATATTATTAGTATTGGCTTAAATGGCCAGCATCCTGCCATACGGCGGGAGGTCATGTGTCGGCCGAGTCATGTTCGAAGTGGCGCGAGGCTGGATGGGCCGCGTCATGTTCGAAATAGCGTTAGACTGGATGGGCCAAGTCACAATCGAGATCCGTGAGTGCTATATCTGTACACTTTAAATGAATTGATTGCGTATTTCTAACAGCTCGAGCTTTTGGGATTAATGGTTAGCGCCAACAATCCGACAAGTAGTCTATATCAAGAATCTTACTTAGGAGTTGGCGTTATATATGATTGCCAAGTAATAAAAATTTTTTTTTAAAATTATATAATTTATTGGTGTAATATTCAAAAATTATATGTTAGTTACAAATAATATAAAAAGTGCCAACAAGTCGATCAAATTGAGATACAAAAATTTCGCTACACCAACAATACTTTTACGTTTGGTTTGTACAGTCATTTCATCAATTAAATAATCGATCTGATAGGAGACGGTCGTTGTACTAGTCTGGACATTGTAAGATTTAACGATCGATCAAACATGCAGGTGTGGCTGGAGGTGGAGGCGCAGCAGTTCGGCCCGGCGATCTCCGAGCTGGTGTTCCAGCTGTTCATCAAGCCCCTGCTGGGCGGCGCGACGGACGCGGCGGCGGTGGAGGCGCAGGCGGCGAAGCTGGGGAAGGTGCTGGACGTGTACGAGGAGCGGCTGGCGAAGAACAAGTACCTGGCGGGGGACGAATTCACCCTGGCGGATCTGAACCACATGCCCTACATCAACTATCTGATGAAGACGCCGAAGGCGGAGCTGATCGCCGCCCGCCCCCACGTCGAGGCCTGGTGGGACGCCGTCTCCGCCCGCCCTGCCTGGAAGAAAACTGCAGCTTCCATCCCCATCTGATCCAAGTTCTTGTTCTGGGTTCTCCTGAAACATGACACGGATGCATGGCTTGTGTAATGGCATCCCCCAGTTCGATCAGTTTGCTGAATAAATTCAATTTTCTCAAGTTAATTAACTATTTTCGGTAAGAATCTGTCATTAAAGAAAGAATTGATATATTAAAGTTTATTTATCATAGGGCTGACAGTTCACCCCGCCGTTCGCAAATCAGTTCATGTTCAGTTCGAAAATGAGCTTAAAATCAGCTACTCGTTAAATAAACGATCGGATCCAAATATAAGCTGAATTTTTTCGATCGAAGAATCTCTAAAATTGATTAAGTAGCATAGATAAATATTATATAGTTAGCACCAACATTTTGGTGCTTCCAAAAACACCCTAGTTATATATATTATAAAGTTTTACCATTTGAATTTTAAGTCAACCCAAAGGTAAGAAATATATATTTTGTGAATTTTAGTTATTAATTTATGATTTTAATATTCATTCAACTTCTTATCTAATAGTAAGCCCAATAATTTAACTTCTTGTTTGCCAGCTGCCTCGTATTTAGCTTGTTAATAAACTAGCCTAACATAATCTAGATTTTTCAGCTCGATATATTAACAAGTCAGCTCGTGTTCGACTCATTTATTAAACTAGCTAGCCGAACACAAGCTGGTCCAGCTTTTTTGTGTTCGGCTCGTTGATAGTTCTAATTTATAGATCACTGAATGGTAAATCGAAAAATATTTTTTGATTCCAGCTGCGATTTTTAAAAAATATATATTTTGTAAATTTTATTTACCAGAAGGTTTTTTTTTCCTGAAATGGCGAAACAACAAAGTACTAGCGATTAGATATTTTGGTTTGAGATTCTATATAAAACCATCATTTGTAGTTGTTGCATCCATGTATTATTATGTACTGTGTACAATCACGATCTACATCCGACGCCGTTACATCAATAAAAAAAAAAAAAACTAAAAACTATATTTTTAAGTTACGGTAAAATTTTAATGAGCGCCAAAAGAAGAAGTAGGAGATAGGATGGTGAATTGGAAAAAAAATTTTACTTTTTCACTGATTCGGACGAACTGAATTGGCTTTTCAAATAAACGAGAGTTTTATAATTGTCTGTCAAATCTGAAAACGTTTTATAATTGCTTGTCAAATCTGAAAACGTAGCATCGTTTCGAATTGTAAATATTGAATCCAGTGAATAAGATGTAAGAATACGCCCAGTATAAGCAATAATATAAGGACCGACCGTCTCTAGAGCAAATGACAAAAGGTTTAGTAATTGATATCTGAGACCCAAGTTCGAATTCTAGTTGATTCACATTTCTAGCTAAGTTTGTTTCTAAATAAAATAAACGAAACGGATAACGTGCTACCTATCTCTCAATATATATATATATATATATAAAAGGGGCCACTAGGTAGGCTGGCAAACGAGCGAGCCGGCTCGCGTTCGACTTGTGTTCGGCTCGATATTCGGCTCGCTCGAGCTCGACTCGAAATTAAATGAGCCGAGCTTGAACAAAATAAAAGGCTCGAAATTCATTTACAAGCGAGCTTGAGTATTACTCGGCTCGTTCGAATTAGGCTCGAAAAGCTCGAAAAGCTCGAAAAAAAAAATTATATATATATATATATATATATATATATATATATATATTATATATATATATATATAGGCCTGGACTACTATTACTCTTATAAGTTATAGACCCCCTTATACTCATAAATTTTTAACCGTTGATTGATGGGATGTGTAGTTAGGATGATGGTTGGTCCCCACTTAGAATGATAAGTGGTCCTCTTTAGGGGTTGAGTGGTAGTTGGGTTAAATAATATGATCTAACGGATGAAAATGATTAATGGAATAAATTTAAGGGTCGAAAACTTATGAGTATAAAGGAGCCAATACTCATAAAAGTATAGTAGCCGGACTTATATATATAATATATATATATATATATAATATATATATATATATATATATATATAAAATATTATAAATATAATGTATTTAATTATATATAGGTTTTATTTAATTTGGGCCATTATTGTTCGCCCATAAAATAAACCCAACAAGTACAAACGTGCAATTGAGCCCAACTCTAAATTTACATAACACACTCTCTCTTTTAGACTTTCACTGTTGCACATAACCCTTAAAACATTGATAACATTCAATATTTCAAATCCCTACTTTTTTCCTCTCTCTCTCTCTCTCTCTCTCTCTCTCTCTCTCTCTCTGAGACCCTCATCGAGTCAGGAAGTCACCCTAGCTCACATTTTTTATAATTATTTTGTATTTTGAACTGTTGGACATGTTGCATCAAATTGTAGGTAAAGTTCTATAAAAATTAAACTATTGATTATATAATGTCGAGAATTTCAATCGACTCGTTTAGAGCTCGAGCTCGGCTCGACTCGAAATTAGGCTCGCTCGAGCTCGGCTCGAATTAATTTCAAACCGAGCTTGAGCCTAGATTTAGGCTCGAAATTAATTTCAAGCCGAATTTGAGCTGACATAAGCTCGCTCGAGCTCGGCTCGTTTCCACCCCTAGCCACTGGCCCTTCCTCATCGTGCAGTTCTAACTTATTCGGCGAGCCTAGCAGCGTAATAATACACCAAGTGTAATCAATAATTTTGTACTAATATAAAGGGGGTAGTTGGGAACAATAGTGGTGCGAGTTACTGCGTACCAAGCACAGTGGCTATATGCTGTGCATTTTTATATTTATTTATTGAGCAATGAATTAATTGTTATACCGTACACAAAAATTTTGCAAGAACCTCCTTGCAGAAGATGTAATATGCAGGAAAAGAACATCGAAAAAATAATATTTCCAATTTCTAATTATTAAATTATTATTTAAAATTTATTCGAGAAAAAGATACCGCGCAATCTGCTTCATTCATTAAAAAAATAAATTAAACTATATGAGTTAGGTAAGTGACCTTTGAACAGGACCGAAACAGAATAAAAGAAAAGAAAAAGCATTTGAATTCATAAGTTAGGATATGTTTATTTAAACAAACTGTTCTTCTCCCACCGAAGTACCAAACATCTGATCGAGTTGACAGGTAGCAAGGGGTCAGCATTAGCCAATCTATAGTTTAGATGACTCACCAACTGGCTGTCAGTTCAGTCAGCATTTTTCTAAATACTGTTTAGCTCAGTCAGCTATGACAATTACGAATCTACTGAATACACATCGTGAAAACAGATGCCTGAGGACTTTTGGCTCAGTTGCTCTATTGTGATTTGAAGTTTATTCAATAATTTACCTTACTAACACTTAACTACTTAGATGTCCTACAAAATTTAGAATATCACGCAAACACTATGTTAACTGACATTTCTAAATATTTTTTTTTACCATAAACATATATAAAAATTAATATGCCCAAAATATCATAACTAAAAATATTTTGGAATGATTGGAAATGAACATTTATGAACCAACTAGTGACTGCAGAAAAATATTTAGTTATAGTATTTCGAACTGTGAAGAGATATTCACAAATTGAAAGAGAATATATGAAAATGACCTGAAGCTGAACGAGCACCTAACAAAATATTTGTACCCAATTTAGTGCCTGTTACTGAATTAAAACATTTTGGACTATATATATATATATATATATATATATATATAAAAGAGGAGTTTGATTATTATATTCTTATGAGTACGATTACTTTCGTATTCTTAAGTCGTTTTTGATGATAGAGCTTCCAAATCAACGATCTATACGATTAAACATTATCTAGAGCATTTAAAATTTCTATAAATCAAATTTTATAATTTTTCGACATTATTTATCTTGCGATCAAAATGTCACAAAATTGATAATTTTTAACGGCCTGTATAAGATACTTGCTAGTTTAACAGTGTAAAAGAATTGATATAAGTTGAATTTTTGATAGAAAATTCTATTCACTATCTAGATAAAGATCAATAACTCCGATCTTAAATGAAAGATCTAGTCATCCATTTTTAGGACGTCGTTCGATTTCGATCGTTCATTTTATGCCTGCTTGATGGATTTTATTATGATTTAAAAAAATTATAAAATTTATTTTTTAAAAGTTTCAAATACTCTATATCATATTTAAGGGAGCGAACTATCGATTCGAAAGCTCTATTATCGAAAACAACTTATGAGTACGAAGTGCTCTATACTCATAAGAGTATAGTAGCTCTGCTCCAAATAGAGTACAGTGTGTGGCAAATGCAATTTTCAAACTGGGCTTAAGTAGTTCTAAACTGTTACATAACTTTTGTTATTGGGTTTATCGGATCTTCTAATAATGTGCTACCGTTATCTATAATATAGGGACTGTTGATCAATTCACACTCATGCACTCCAAAAATCCTTTATAAGTTGCCAAATCTTTTGAAAATATATAATGATCATAATCTTATGTGGGACTTGTAGGATTCATCATTTTTACCTTTATTTAAAATAGTGAAAAATGATTGAAATGTAATCACAACGCACCTTTCCACGAATTTTCTGAGTGTCCAATGTAGTTGCTATTACCTCGTAAGTAAAAGATACAATCAATTGTAAACAATTGATAGTTTAGTTCAAGGTTAAGAAAAAAAAGGGAAAATTTTAGAAAAGAGTTCATGGAAAAATAGTAAAAAATGTTTAAAATTTGCGCATCCGGGGAATCGAACCCCGGTCAGTACCGTGGGAGGGTACTATGATACCACTACACCAGATGCGCTCGTGTGATTATTTTTTGTGTAATATTCTAATTATCATAAGTTCATAACGGGTCGGATCCTGATGACATCTAAGCCCCTGTACAATTATAACCGTCGAATGCACCGAAGTGCCTTTGATATTCATCTCATCCACGTAGCGAACGGCAGATGAGATGGTTTCACACTGAGGACCAAATTAACCATTCTAAATTGTTGTTCTCCTCTCTTTCATGAAATGTAAGGCGTATTATTGGATGGTTCGCAGGATGACATGGTACATACAGTGTGTGTATTACAAACAACGCGCACTTTACTGAATTAATATTCCTTTTTTTCTTTTGGGATTCCCCTCAATTAATGGTTCTTAGAATATTTTTTTCACTTTAAAGAATTGGGCAATGAGATCGAGCAAGGAATTAATTAAGCTGTATATATTTATCCTATAATTTTGGATTTAGACCCTGCATGGGTAGAATCTCATGCAAAATGCATGACAATATATGCACAATGTGAACCAAGGATCAGCACCACCTTTATTCCTTTTGAATTTATACATAGTGCTTTGACAATATATATATGCACAATGTGAACCAAAGATGAGCTTTATTCCTTTTGAATTTGTCACACAATAACTGACCGTCCCTAGAGCAAGTGACAAAGGGCTTGGTGGTTGGTACCTGAGACCCAAGTTCGAATTCTAGTTGATTCACATTTCTAGCTAAGTTTATTTCTAAATGAAATAAACGAAGCGGGCAGCGTGCTACCTATATCTAAAAAAAAAAAGAAAAAAAAGAAAAAAAGAATTTGTCACACAATATATACATATAGCTAGTGTTGCAAGTAAAATCTATTGCCATGTTTCGATTCCCTAGCTACCATTCAAAAATGTACTACATTCTCTCTCTCTCTCTCTCTCTCTCTCTCTCTCTCTCTCTCTCTCTCTCTNCATGCACCCTGCGTATATATATATATATATATATATATATATATATATATATATATAGAGTGAGGCTCTATATATATAAATATAGTGTAGAGCTACTATGCTATCGGAAGCATCGTGGATCTGATGCTTCCAACTTTTTGACCATTGGATCAAAAATTATACGGTTGGGATAATTGCGGTCCCCCCAGGGTTGAGTAGTACCTCTAGGATTGAGTTGTCCCCACAGGTTAATAGTATTAATCCAAATGTTAGAAATGATTAAAGGGGTTAATCTAAGGGCCAAAAAATCGAAAGTACTAGATTCTCTATGCTTCCGATAGTACATTAACTCTACTATATATATATATATATATATAGTTGAGCTAGAATACTATCGGTACAACGAGCTCTGTTGTCATCAATTTGTTTTTGATAATGGAGCCTATAAATTGACCATCGGCATTGTTGAAAATAAGTTATACCACTTAAAATATCTAGAAAATAAATTTAATAGTTTTGTACAGTACACCCCCCCTACCCCCCAAAAAAAAATTTTGAATTAGAAGTGCTTATGTGCAATGTTGGGGGTCCCACACTAACAAGTAAAAATAAGTGAGGTTCATTAAATAGTTGGGCTCTGTTAAGATTCAGAGCGCAGTAAAAGTGGATGGTTTTCTCTCTCTTATTAGTTTGGGTTAATTTCATAGAGATCCCTTCGAATATAGTTAATTACAATTAATCTCTACAAAGTTTAATTTTCATATATTGTTCCTATAAATATCCTGATATTTTTAAATATGTTCCAACTGTTAGGATCTGTTAGAAAAAATTAGTTAACTATAGTTAAAATATTTAACTCTAGTTAATTAATGAGATAAATTGATCTTTTTACCCCTTTTTAATTAATAATTGAGATTTTTTAAGAGATATATTTGTGATTACAAAAAGATCATTTTACTTATAAAATAAAGTGTTTTAACGGTAACAAACCAGATGGACATATTTAAAAATATTAAAACTTTTGATGGGACAACATACGAAAAAAATTGAACTTTATAGAGATAAATTTATAATTTACTGTATTTATAGGGATATATATGAAATTAATCCTATTAGTTTTTATTCCTCCAGATTCTAAGGAAAGCTGCAAAACGTACGGCCCACAGAGCAGCTCTTTAATTTCTGCAGCAAATCTTCACCGTCCATCACGTGGGCCCCTCAACCTCTACCACCCTTTTTATTTTTTATTTTTATTTTTTATTTTTTATTTTTTTTACTTTTACCCCATCTATTATATTATCTATTTTTTTTAACCTTTTTATCCAACAGTGACTTTATTTCCATCCAGGGCCGTACACGTGTAATGAGTTTGACAGTGAGTGATCCTCGGTGTCTTTTTCTTTTTTTTTCTTTTTTTTACACTTCAATCTCCTGTAATGCATGGTCAAAAAATCATGATTTGACCATGAAGAGATTATTGCAAGGACAATGATCTCTCTCTCTCTCTCTCTCTCTCTCTCTCTCTATATATATAGAAGCTGCAATTAAAGCTTAATTAGCTAGGAAAAAAGGGAAAAGCTAGGAAAGCTACTAGCTAGGATTACTTAAAGCAAGCATGCATGGTGATCAAGCTAAGTAAGTTCAAAGTCTCAAAGTAGTTAGGCAAGTTTCCATTGAAACTTACACACTTCTCCATGTACCAAAAAATAAATTTATATACATTCATAACTATGCTAAGATTCCCCATCCGCAATATATGAAGCAATAAATTAGTTAATTTGAGTATCATTTCTATGAAGAAGTATAATAGAGTATCATTTCGTAATTCTGCAGAAAAAAAAGGGAAGCGAAATTAACGCATGCTCAAAGAAAAAACAGTCCTTTTGATTCCGAAAATTGCGCGATTTATTCTCTTTCTAATTCAATATACAAAGAAGTGCATGCGGCATAATTCGCGCGAAAAGTTGCATCGACGGAGAACAATATTTTTTTTACCTTTTACCGTAACGTACTTGTATTCTTTGATTCTTCTTCGTAATCTATTATAAATGACATAAAGATGGCATGGCATCAAGAATTATTGCATGAATTCTCCTCCACTATTTTATGTGGAATACGTGCCTACGTCGAGAGACCGTCATCAGGTTCCACAGTCGCATATTTACGCTTCCTAACGTCGATATAATTCACACTCGTTTGCCGCCACCGGAAGAAGCATTTAGCATGTCTTTACCCTAACAAAAGACCCCACACAAAGTACTATCATATGTTTAAGTCTTTTTCCCCTCTACCCTACATTTGTGCTCTTGATCATCTATATTAAACTCCTAAACTTCATCTATATATACACCTCATGAAGTACACTTAACCCTAGCCATTACCCCTCTCTCTCTCTCTCTCTCTCTCTCTCTCTCTCTCACACACACACACACACACACACACACACACACTACACCCTGAAACATGTCGGGAGTTTGGGTGTTTAGGAACGGTGTGGTGCGGCTCGTGGAGAACCCCGCAAACGAGCAGTCATCGACAGTTCGACGAAAGGTTTTGCTCCACACCCCGACCAATGAAGTAATAAATTCGTACGCCTCACTCGAGAGTAAGCTTGCGAGGCTAGGGTGGGAACGTTATTACGACGACCTCGACCTCCTGCAGTTCCACAAGCCTTCGTCGATCGACCTCATCTCACTCCCGAAGGACTTTAGCCAATTCAAGTCCATGCACATGTACGACATCGTTCTCAAGAACCGCGAGTCCTTCCGTGTCATCGACATGTAGAAGCATGAAAAAAAAGAAAAGAGAAAAGAAATTTCTCTCCTTTGTTAACCTCTTTTCATAATAAGAGTGTGTTTGTGAATACTAGATTGGTGTGCTAGCTAGCTTGTTTAAAGATTAGGGTTTGTGAGTTGTTTGATGGATCTTAACATGTACTATTGTTTGATTGTGTGATCATATATATATATAGAGTTCATTGAGTGATCATGGTATAATGTATATCATGCATGTGTGATTTTCGTAGACTTTTAAGTGAGATAATTAAGTAGAATATATATAAGTTAAGCTCTGTGCAGTTCTTTTATCTTTTTCTACATAAGTTGGTTTTTCACTTAGCTATCTACATCAAATGATGAAATGAATATATTGTCACATAAAAAATAAAAAATCCACCTAATTAAGTTGCATGGAAAGAGATCGTGTACGTTGAAGAAGAGGAATAAAATGCAACAATTTAATTAAAGTGGTTCATTATTAATTAGATAGAATGAGAGGATTTGATAAGGAGTTAAAGATATGGTGAAGGAGATTAAAAAGGGAGGGGTCACGTGATGTGATCACTTTGATCCCCTAGGATTGTTGCATGGTGACACGTGCGATGGGGACATGGCATCAACTTATTATTATTATTATTATTATTTTACATTTTCTAAATTTGGAGTGGTGATGAGGTCCCTGAGAATAATTTCCAAAGGCCAATATGTTTTGGTGATCTCAAACCATGAGCATAAGGCAAAGAGAACTATAGCATTAATGTATATATAATACTACTGTACAAAAGATCGAAAGTGCAAGTAACATTCTTATGCCATATACCAATTTTAGTTATTCATTAATTTTCTAAAATAATCTTTTCTTCTATTTAATCTTTAATTTGTCTTCTTTATTCGCTTCTTATTCTCTCCACCGTTTGGTTAGGGGATAGGGATAGGAATAGGCCCTTATCCCCCCCTTTATACCCAAACACTAATTTTTTATCCGAGAATAGTAGTTCTCGGTTATCCCCACCAACACCTCCATTTTCTATATAAAACTTCCTAATATTTTTCTTATCCCCGGGAACAACCCAATTTTCATCCAAACGCTATTTTTCTTACCCCCATACTTGTACCTATCCCTGTAATAGCTAGTTCTTGCTTATACCCGAACCAAACGGTACCATGGTGCATGATCAAGGCTTTCACCAATTGAAGGAGAGAAAAGGATAAAAGATATATTTGATTTGAGTAATATATATATATATATATATATATATATATATATATTATATATAAATATTATATAGTTGACATCGAATACTATCGATAGCAAAGGACTTCATTGCCACCATTTATTTTCAATGATATAGCCTCCAAATCAATGATCGGCACCGTTGAACATTATTTATACCACTTGAAGTATTTAGAAATCAAATTTCAAATCTTTTCGACATCATTTGCCTAATGATCCAAGGTTTCAAATTTTATAATTTTAATGGTCGCATATGAGACGTTTTTTCGTTTAAACGGCGTAAAGATATCCAAATCAATTAAATTTTTGTTAGAAAATTTTTAACTATTTAAAACAGATCTATACTCTTGATCTTGACTACAAACTCCTATCATCATTTTTTAAAGAATTTTTATTCACCGTTTATTTTTTGTTCCACTTATGGATAAGAGACAATATCGAAAATGTAATGAAAATTTGATTTCTAAACACTTCAAGTGGTATAGATCATATTCAACGGTGCCGATCGTCGATTTGAGGGTTCCATCATTGAAAACAAATGGGTGGCAACGGAGCCCGTTTGCTACTGATAGTATTCTATCTCAACTCTATATATATATATATATATATATATATATATAGAGAGAGAGAGAGAGAGAGAGAGAGAGAGAGAGAGAGAGAGAGAGAGAGAGAGTTTACATGCATGTTGATAATAAATTTCACATGATATATAGGATATATATTGTCACATTTAAAATTTCAAACGTGGTATTATGGACCATGAAAGGCCTCCTAGCTAGCATCTTATGTTAGGCATTCTCACAAGATGATTTGAGATCCATGAAGAGCACATCATAATGTGTGTGCATGCGCGTGCGTGTATATATATATGTAGGGGAGCATCACTTTTATTATATGTGCCCTATTTAAAAGGAGCATGTTTCGTTCCATTTTCAAAATATACATGAAAATCAAAGTTTCTACTCATTCAGATTAAAAAAAAAAAACAAATGATGATGTCTAATATTTCAATTTTCAGGGGAAAAAAAGTATCCAAGTAAGTTGAATTAATTAATTATGTGCCATAACAGCATATGAGCATATGTAAACTATAAGTAAATCTACAAATAATTATTCAGAAAACTATTATTCAGAAATTTAAACAGTTTCTGCATGTGTTATATATATTCATTTCTACGATTTAAGCATTTAAACAAGTTTTTATTTTTATCGATCATGACTCCATTTCCTCTTTTGCGCAAAACCTTTTCTTGTACTAATTCAACATACTTCAACAAAGAAAATATGAGAGGAATAAGAGGAAAAGTGAAGTTTGTAAGATAATCACCCAACATATATAAAGGTTGTGGAAAGATTAGTTAAAATAGGTAGATATTAGATAAAAAGAAATTAAAAGGATCAATGCCTAACTCGAGCTTTATATGACATCCGGTTTGTCCTGGTTGGAGCTTTACATAAATTTTACTCCTTTAGAAATGTTCGAGAGAAGATTCAAAAAAAAATTATCATGAAATTCCCTATCCTAAAAGCAAGAGTGTTTTTAGCTATTTTCCTTTACTTTGTCAGCTATATTAGTAGAAAAATATTGGATTTTTTTACAGTGACTAGATTTAATACTTCTGTTCTGTCAATAATAACTAATTATATGATCAATATCTGTGCAGTTACATTATATATTATATATGTACTATTTATGTAAACATGAAAAGGCACTATAATTCCCAACTTCTTTGTTTAAATAACCACTATAATTTACTAACCTTATAATTCCCAAACAATAAGTCTAATTAAGAAGAAATTAATGATGCCCTACATGCTCTTAAAGAAATGAAAGCTTTTCTCTTACACAATCACAAATGGCTCAAAACTTTATGTGATCCCTCCTTTTAATTGGGTGGTAACTAACTAAAGCAACGAAGGTACATAATACATATAGATAGGGTTGGACACACTTTTGGCCTCTCAAAAATTAGGCTATCTCATTGTCTTCTTGAGACCCATTCCTATAAAAGCTGGAGATAAATGCATAGCTCTAACTATGTATTTATATTGTGCATATGATTAATGCATTATGTGCACTACTTGCTAAGGTATCCATAGAAGAGACAATGCACAATCCTATCTTCTAGTATGGGAGGAGGGATCAATGGTTCAAAAAGGCTAGCACAACTTGATTTGATAGTGGCTCTCCTCTCTTGGACCCGTTATTAGTCGATGGAGGTAGCGATGGCAATCTTGATTCAAACCTTTGGAGCAAACCCTAATAGACTTAGATCGAACCCGTTTAAAGTGGCTCGTGGGATAAATGCGAGGTCTGAGTAAATCGAACCAGACCTAGTCATGGCAGGTCTTATGGAGTGTAAGCACAACTAACTATTTAAAAAGCACGTGCTGATAGGAAGGACAAATCCATCGCACTTAAGGGATAAGCCACAGTGCTAACGTACTTCGACCTGCTGACTCAATCAAACTAAATATTAGGTCTATTATTGGTCTTTTGCCACTAGATTTATTGTGAATCGCAGTCTCACTCAACTTACTAGATTCATTCAGCTCATCTTATTAATCTCCTGGACCTATTTTTATGGGGCAAAAAGTTGGACATATTTTAGCAAATAATAAATAGCCAACAAGTTTGACTCAATTCACTATAACATCATACGATCGTTCTTATTTCAGCACCTTATTGTGATCTGAGATTATGATTGTGCAATGTACTTTCGTAATTATTCATGGAGTTTCGATTGAAACTATTTTTGCGCACGGAAACTCTGTTAGAGAAGCTTCATTTGATAATCTTGTTTAATGGCAAAAGTAGCACTAACTAAGCTTGCTTCACATCCTTTATTTTGTGGCACCTACAAGAAGAATGATGCAGCAGATGAAAAGAAATAGAAGTTAAAGTGAAAAAGGATGCACATCAATTTATTTACTAATCCACTTTTATTCTCCTTTCCATAAATTAGTGCTCATCTTTTGTTTGATGCTTAGCACACTATTGCTAGCAGATTCCTCCGTAGAGAATCATCATCCTTGAAACCTATGGCTCTCTTTGACAGGTCGTGAAAGTGATCTAGAATTTAAAGTACAATAAATTTAAACAACTAAATAATTAATTAAGCTAGCGCAAATACGCTAAACTATAGAGGGGTTGTTCGGAGTTTTTGTTTTCTCCCTAATGTTCGCTATCGTGGCATGGTATGAACGCGTGGAACAGCTTCTCTACTCTAAGAAGCAGAAGTAAAGCGTTTGGGCAAAAGAAGATCAATAGTTTCTGATTAATTAAAGCAGGAAGCCAAAATGAATCTCTGATGAACCTCAACTATAGGTTAGCTCCAATTTAAAACTTCTGCTTTCGGCTACAAAAGATGCGACTAGATCAAGGAACTATAATAATAATACAAAAAAAAGTTAAAATTGCTCTGAGTAATATACCTAAACAACATTTCAACAGAAACCTTAGCAAAGACTAGTGAATGTAAATATTAAAAAGCACTGTTCTTTCGGAACTTAATTAAGCTTTTACAGAAAAACGATTGTTTCATCAACTTATCAGGATATCCGAATATGAGGTTCTGATTCGAATCTCATCAGGCTCCTAGTATAATTAATTTTCTTCAATTTAATTCAAGTCCTTGTCTGAAATATTGTTGAATATTAATATTAAAAAAAATACTATTATCTGGGAACTTATTAAGCTTTTGAAGCTATTTAGTCCATAGCTCAAAGTGAGACTAGAGATAGGCCCAGGCCTTAGAAAGGCCCAGGCCTCGAAAAATTAGACCAAATTCCGTTTGATTAATTAAACGGGTTTTTATCGGGTCTGTAATAATAATGAATCAGAAAATGGCGAGCGGGTCAGACGATCGAGTCGGGGTATAAATTTGCTCAGGTCCACTGATAAATATCGTTAGGTTATAACATCCAATAATAATATTCCTTGCAGATCCCCTGAACTTATTTGTACAATACTGGTAAATATATATTTTAGATATGTCTCGAAATTTAGTTATCGACCTGAATTCGGATCCCGAATTCGCCGACAATTTCACGGTGTGACAAAACTGGGAAAAAAAATTTTGTGAGGAAAAAAAAAAATGAGGAGCAAATTTTCTTCTTCTTTTTGTTGTAAATGCGATACAACGTATTGTACTTTAACACAATATCGTACTCTATTTTTTTTTATTTCAAATATTTTAGATTATCTTTGTATACTACTTTATTTTGTGTTCGCTGATTTTCGTTTTTATTGGTGGGCTCCTCGTAATAACATATATACTAGTGCTCTATAGTTATGGCCACTATTATTTGTCTTTTTGAGTTGTGCCTTATTAATTAATAAAGCAGTGTAATGATGTGCAGGTCTTTTGGCTACTGTAATTTCACACTGGGTGCAGCAGCAGCAGCAGCAGCAGCTTTTATTGTACAGCATTAAAATCACCCAACCCACCTCTCTGTCTCTCTTTAATGAAAAGTTGATCAGCTACAGCAACTAAACAGTAATTAAATACCCATCCTTTACTCTCCTTTTTTGGTTTACTAGTGAGTTTCTAATATTGTAGAGGAAAGAGCTTAAAGGTGGTTTTTGGCTCCTTGAAAAAGCTAAACCCTGTTTTTTCTGAAAATAAAATAAAATAAAATCTATAGTAAACACTGTTTTTATTTTTTTTTTTCCATAGTTTACTTTTCCATGAAATCTGAAATAAAAATCTTTAGAAAAGCCACTTGGTTTAGAAAACATTTATCCAGTCAAAAAATTATTATTAGAATATTTTTTCGAAACATTTTAACTTATAAAATTATTATTTTATATATATATATATCCAATCTAATTCATTTTAACTTATTATTCGATGACCAATTCGTGAGCCAGCTCGTATTCGGCTCGTTTATCAACGAGCCAAATACGAGCTGAATTTGTCAGTTCGATACTTTAACGAGACAGTTCGTGCCAAACACGAGTCGGTACTGGCTCGCTCGTGTTCAGCTCGTTGACACCCTTATGGCTAAGTATCTATGAAATAAAAGATATTAGTTTTTGTTACGACAACAAACTGGAATGCAAAAAATTGTTAGAGAAAACTTTTCTAATAATAATATATTAATACTTCAATGAGCACAACTTTACTACACTAAAATAATTTTTCCAAGTTCGCAATCATTATCCTACAAATGAGGAATATCGCTATATATTAAGAATATATATAATATTCATATTTCAAAAACACACAATGGTTTAATAAGCGCCCGTTACATGTATGTTTCCAATTAAAGGAATTAGTGCTAAATAATTATCAAGTGACCTGATAAATCGGGTCCATGCAATTATATATTTCCAAGGTTGAAAAAAATCAAACCGAACCGGCCGGTCCGACCGGGTTAACTGAGAACTGATTCGACAAGCGGTTCGATTCTCTGCTAAAGACCTTACTTACTATAGGTTTAATTAGATTATAAACCAGTTTGAACTGTTTGAGCCTGTTGATTAATCACAAGTCAGCGAAACGACTAATTCCGTTAAGAGTTTACATGTGAATAGTATTACGGATTTTTAGGTTGACAGATTTAGTGAAGTCGTATGGAGTCTTTAAAGGTTGAAGAAGATGACGCTTTCAAGGTTCAAATTGTGAAGGCTCATCCGTGATACTCACCAATCCTAGATATGTGTTTTTATTATCAGTGGTGATTTATATACATATCTAAGTGTTTGGGAGACTTAGAAATATGTTTTAAATGTTTAAAAATCAAGACTGAAATTTTTACGAATTCAGATTCCGGATCCTGGAAGCAAGGTCCGCAACATGTAAGCTTTTCTGGTTGTCATGCAGGAAAATTTTAAATTTTTAAATTTAAATTTTAAAATCTAAAATGTCAAATTTTAAATTTTATCTTTAATTTTAAATTTGAAATTTAAAATTTAAAATTTTAAATTTTAAAATTTGAGATTTGAAATTTAAATTTAAAGTTTAAAAATCTAAAATTTAAATTTTAGATTTGAAAATTTGAAATTTAAAAATTAAAATATGAATTTAAAATTTAAAAATTAGAATTAAATTTAAATTAAAACTTTGAATCTAAAATTAAAATAAAATTTTGAAGTTTGAGTCCAAAATCAGAATTAGATTTTAATAAGCAACTTTTTTCTGCTTCTAATTTTAGGACCTTTAAAATCAGTTTTCTAATTCTGACATCTAATCCAGATTTTTTCAGTACTTGTTGCCAAATACTCTACTGAGCTCAAAATTACTTTTGAGTTCAAAATCACTTTTCAAAAGTAGGGCCAGACACCCCCAAATACTAGTTGTCCAAACCTAAGACTTAAATTCTTATGTAGAATGAAATTATATATTAATAAATATATCATATTTTTGAACTCACACTGATCTAACTAGACCCAGAAATTTCTTACAAGTTCGACCAAACCACGGACCTTCTGAGTGAATCGGTGTCATCAGAATAATTTAATTATTATTTAAAATTTATTTATATATATATTATATATATATTATATATATAATATTATATTATATATATTATATATTATATATAATAATATATTATTTTGGTATCATATTTAATTATAAAATACTGATTTCTAAATCAAATTCAGTAGACATTAATTTTTTAGTTTCACTTTTTATAAAAATAATTTGTACTGATAAAATATAAAATCAGTTAAATTAATTTTAAGTCGTTTTATTTTAATATGACCTAGTAAAAAAAATACCAACAATTTAATTAAATTCAAACTGATTCGCCGGCTTGATGACTGAATCGCCGGGTAGAATGGTTAAAAATATTTTTTAACTTATTCGCTTCAAACGGTTATATCATACTATTTTATAGACTAGGTTACAGTCGAACCGACCGATTGGATTTGATTTGATTTTTAAATTATTATTTTTTTAAATCATTAGTAAAAAATAATTAATGTTTTGAGAACCACATCAAACTCTCATGAGAAGAGGTTTATGAGTTAGAAATTTAGCTGGAGTTAAACTATGGTAAAATTGTAAGAATATATATAAGTGTAGAGTTGCTATACTTTTGAAAGGATTATGCTATTATACTATTGATTATATTATTGATAGTACCAAACGTTTTGTGCTATCGAGTTTTCGGCTGTTGGATAAAAAAATGTACGATTAGGATGATAGTGGTTCTCTAGAGTTGAATGAGTGATTTGTTGAATAATATAATCTTAACGGGTGGAAATGATCAAAAGGTATATCTAACGACAAAAAGCTCGATAGTATCAAGAGCTTTGTATTATCAATAGTATAATAACCAAACTCCATTCGGAAGTATAAAGGAGTTAGTGTTTTCGACTTTTTCGCCATTAGATCAAAGACTATAGGTTGGGATGATAATGGTCTCTTTTAGGATTTTTTGACTAGTCCTCTTAGATTTAATGGTCTCCATAGGAAAACAATATTAATTCAAATGCTAGAAATGATCAATTCAAATGCTAGAAATGATCAAAAGGGTTGATCAACGAGTTAAAAAATTGAAAACACTATCTTTTTTATGTTTTCGAAAGCACTATAATCGAACTATATAGAGAGAGAGAGAGAGTGGAGCTGGAATGCTATCGATAGCAAATATGCTTCATTGCCATCCATTTGTTTTCGATGATGGAGTTTCCAAATCGACGATCGACACTGTTGAATATGATTTATACCACTTGAATCATTTAGAAATTAAATTTCATGCTTTACTGATATATTTCTCTTGTCCATCAAATGGACACAAAAATGAAAGGCTGAAGATGAATATCCTCTAAGAAGTAAGATAGAAATTTTATAATCAAGATTGATAATATAGATCTTATTCTAAATAATTTAAATTTTTTTCTAACTAAAATTTAATTAATTTGAATATCTTTACACCGTTAAATAAAAAAACGTGTCATATCGACCATTAATATTATAAATTTTGAAACTCTTTGATCATCGGGTCAATAATGTCGAAAAAATTTAAAATTTGGTTTCTAGATACTTCAAATGGTATAGATTATATTTAACGGTGCCGATCGTCAATTTAGAGGCTTCATCATCGAAAACAAATAGATAGCGACGGAGCCCATTTGCTACTTCTCTCTCTCTCTCTCTCTCTCTCTCTCTCTCTCTCTCTCTCTCTATATATATATATATATATATATATATGCTAGGGCTACTATACTCTTATGAGTACAGAGCCCTTCATAGTCATAAGTTATTTTCAATGATGGAGCTTCTGAATCGACGATCCACTCCGTTAAATATGATCTAAAGTATTTGAAATTTTTAGAAAATAAATTTTGTAATTTTCAAAATTATAATAAAATTCATCAAGCGGGTATAAAATGAACGGTCAAAATCAAACGACATCTTTAAAATGAATGTTCGAATCTTTCAATTTAAGATCGGAGTTGTTGATCTTTATATATGTAGTGAATAGAATTTTCTATCAAAAATTCAACCGATTTCGATTCTTTTACACCGTTAAACTAGCAAATATCCTATACCGGCCGTTAAAAATTGTCAATTTTGTGACATTTTGCTCGTAAGGTAAATGATGTTGAAAAATTATGAAATTTGATTTCTAGATGGTTTAAATGCTTTGGATAATGTTTAACGGTGTGGATCATCGATTCGAAAACTCTATCGTCGAAAACAACTATGAGTTCGAGAGCGATCCTACTCATAAGAGTATAGTAGCCGGACTATATATATATATATATATATATATATATATATATATAGAGAGAGAGAGAGAGAGAGAGAGAGAGAGAGAGAGAGAGAGAGAGAGAGAGAGAGAGAGAGAGAGAGAGAGAGAGAGAGAGAGAGAGAGAGAGAGAGAGAGAGAGAGAGAGAGTTGAGCTAGAATGCTATAGATAGCAAACGGGCTCCGTTGCCGGCCATTTGTTTTCGATGATGAAGCCTCCAAATCGACGATCGGCACCGTTGAATATGATCTATACCACTTGAAGTGTTTAGAAATCAAATTTCATATATTTTCGATATTGTTCTCTTACCCATCGAGTGGAAAAAAAAATAAACGGCTGAAAATGAATATTCTTTAAAAAATGATGATAGGAGTCTTGTAATCAAGATCAAGAGTATAGATCTTGTTTTAAATAGTTTAAAGAATTTTCTAACAAAAATTTAATTGATTTGGATATCTTTACGCCGTTAAACGAGAAAACGCCTCATATCGACCATTAAAATTATAAATTTTGAAACCCTTTGATCATTAGGCAAATAATGTCAAAAAGATTTGAAATTTGATTTGTAAACACTTCAAGTGGTATAGATTATGTTCAACGGTGTCGATCGTTGATTTAGAGGCTCTATCATCGAAAATAAATGGGTGGCAACGGAGCCCGTTTGCTATCGATAGTATTCTAGCTCAACTATATATATATATATTATATATAATATTATATAGAGTGTGTTGCTGTGCTCTCAGAAGCACGGAGTTAGACTTGATCTAGCGTATTTGAAGTTTCTAGAAAATAATTTTTCCAATTTTTTGATATCATTTATCTAGTGATCGAAATGATTCAAAATCAATAATTTTTAATGGTTGATATTTGCCGTTTTCAAGTTTAACGGTATAGAAGTATTCAAATCAGATGAAATTTTGATACAAAATTCTTTATACTATCTACAACAAGATCAATATTTCTGATCGAAAATTTTAGTGCTATATCACCACTTTTTATAGAATTTTTATTTTCAACCGTTAAAAATTATTGATTTTGAATCCTTTCGATTGCTAGGTAAATGATATAAAAAAAGCGCAAAAATTATTTTCTAGAAACTTCAAATACGTTAGATCAAGTCTAACAGAGCCGATCGTCAATTTGAAAATTCTATCATCAAAAATGACTTAGGAGCACGGAGGCCTCCGTGCTCCTGAGAGCACAGCAACCCTACTCTATATTAGTCCGGCTGGGATACTATCAATAGCACCAACCGTTTGGTGCTATCAAATTTTCCGCCGTTAGATTTAATCCCATGACTAAGTTTTCCGCCGTTAGATTTAATCTTTTAACTATTTTCATTCATTAGATTACACTAATAAATAAATAACTCATTCAACCCTATAGAGCCCACATCATGCTAATCATATATTTTTTCATCCAAAGATCAAAAACCTAATAACACTAATAACTTGGTACTATTGATAGTATTTCAGTCCATATCCTAAAATAATATATACATATAATTATATAATTAATTTAAAAATAATAAATGATTAAACATTAATAATGTTAGACTGATGCCACTGATTCACTCATCAGTGATTGATCCACTGTTTCGTTATTCGACCTGATTTTTAAAATATTAATTCGCATGGATCACGAGAGCTTACTGTCTGCCAGGTTGTGGGGCTCATGGGTCTGAGTTAGAAGGACAGTGAGTGAACACACACTGATCAGATCTACGTGGTGTGATGGGTACAAGATTCGAGCATTTAAACCACACATAAATGATCAAAATTATTTGCAAAGGGGTATCAGTGCATTCACCCAGATATGATCAAAACTTTGTACCTTCCCCCCTCCTATGTGATCATTTCATTTTGATGCACAATCATACCTCACGTATTCGAGGAACTGTTGCCCGGACCCTGTCCACCACGTATATATACCTGCTTAAAAATAAAAATTTAAACTGTTAGATTGCAATATAAAACTGTTTTAATCATTAAATTTTCAAACAAGAATCTATACGCACCTAGTAGGGTGTAATGTATTAAAATATCAGAAGATTCAATTGAAATGTCTGTTTTTAAACTCTAAATTTTTATGTGACCAGATGCTCCGCTAAACTAATTACTGTTGAAAGCAGATTGAAAGCAATGGCAAAAGAGCCGACCAAACCTTATTAATTGATGTTTCTGTAATAAATATTGAAAATTTATAACTTCTCATACGTGGACCACTCCGATATTAACAATCACATCCAATGCATTAAATTTATGTTTTAAGGGGTGCAGGGTTGGCAATAATGGGTTAATTGATTCTTTTCTGACATGGTGAACCTGGTTCAGAAAAAATTTTCCCTGCTTCTCTCTCTCTCTCCCTCTCTCTGTACCACCACAACTTTCATTGTCCTTGAAATTAAACCTGCCAAAAAAAGGTGCAAGTTAGTACTCCAGTTGTTCAGGGACAGTGCATCACAAGCAAAGCAACTGTGATTTCCATGAACACACATTTTCCACCCCAAGTAAAAGTATTACATTATACAACAAAAAACTTCACCTGCTGGGAAGTTGGAATATGTATGCTCATATTCCTTTTGTTTTGTCCACATTTGAGAAAGCCAAACTTAGCTTAGCTAAATAGAGAATTAGTGGAGTACATGATAAATGATATATAAAAGCATTAAAGTGAGCTTTCCAGGAACAGGGGGGGGGGGGGGGGGGGGGAAAGAAAAAAGAAGAAAAGAAAAGAAAACAATCCAAGTTAAGAAACCATGCAAGCTATTTCCTGTCATCTTTTCCCCACTTTTCTTTTGCTTTATTTCTTTTGAAACTTGCATTTGTCAGAGCAGCTAATTAATGCATTACAGTGGCTTTTCTGAAAGCATACAGCAAGGAGGAGATAGCTCTTTTATTAAGCTCTTTCTGCAGTTGGGAATAGAATAAGAATACTCTCAAAAGCACCAAGGGAGTGGTATTTTTAAATTTTTAACCATTGAATGGAGAGCTGTAGGGTTGAGATGATGGTGGTAGGTGGAATAGTATTTGATCCAATGGCTATTAGTAATCAAATAGTAGATCCAAGGGCTAAAAACCTAATAGCACCAAGAGGGTGATTCTTCTAAAAATATTCTAGCTCAATTCTAGAATAATGAGTAAACAATTTACTGTTAATATACTTGGTAATAATTTTATAGCATGTCTTTAATTATTTTGACATAAAGAAAAACAAATTAAGTTCATGCTTACCATTGTTTATATCTATCCCTTTTTTGTTACCTCAAGTTCTATGCAATAGATGGCTTCTAAGAATGGCTATAATTTTCTCTTTTTGGATATAAAAAACTTCATAAGTTATATTAAAGGCAAATGTTCTTGTCTGATTAGCTTACAAGGATTTTCTTTTTCTGAATAAAAGAGTGTTTTTTTTCGGTTACAGCATAAACTATATAGATGTATCGTGTATTCAATCAATCGAAATTGAGTCTAAAACAGAGACAAAAGAACATATCCGATAACTAAATGAAATCTAATTTATTTGGTTCTTTATTATTTTAAAGCAAATGAGTTCACAACATAATCACACTACAAAACAACAACACCCTCTCTCTTCTCTCTCTAACACTCTAGAGAGAGAAACACACGAGCAAATTGACTCTTTAAGAGTTGCATGGGTCAAAGAGTTTACTACATAATTTACCTCTTACATAGCCGTGGAGCCGCCAAAATAATGAATGTGCCCTATAATATATATGAGTAGGGCTAGAATACTTGTAAAAGTATCATGGGAATGATACTTGTGTGTTTTTAGCTTTTGGATGGAGAGATGTGAGGTTGAAATGATAGTGGTAGGCGGTGGTAGGTGGAATAGTGTTTAATCCAAGGGCTATTAATAATCAAAAAGTAGATCCAATGGCTTAAAACCTAATAGCACCATGATGGTGATACTTGTAAAAGTATCATAGCTCAACTCAATATATATATATATATATATAACCTATTTATTATCTCCTATACTAGTGGTATAGTAGAGGCCAGGGTTGCTGTGCTCTCCAGCGAGCAGGGGCCTCCGTGCTCTTGAGCGCCGTTTCCGCAATTGATGGAGTTTTCCCGACGCAATCACACGTCTGGCTACTGTTAAACTTGATAAAGGCGTATTTGAAGTTTTTTTAGAAAATAATTTTTGTAATTTCTCCGGATAGGTATTTATGTCTTTTAGCAAATCAAAAGAGATTCGAAAATCCTAATGTCTAACGAGTTGCGAGAAAGTAAAAATTTCTTATAAACAGAGTGGGACGCTATCATGCACTTAAAGATGCTTCGGGTCGATCACGAAATACTTGATCATTGTTATAATTAGTATAAAGCTTTTTGTGATCAATTTCATCTGATTTGAACTACCTTCTACATCGTTGAACTTTGAAAACGGCAGATATCAACCATTAAAAATTATGAATTTTGAATCCTTTCGATCACTAGGTAAATGATATCAAAAAATAGCAAAAATTATTTTCTAGAAACTTCAAATGCGCTAGATCAAGTCTAACGGAGCCGATCGTTGATTTGAAAATTCAATCATCGAAAACGGCTCAAGAGCACGAAGGCCTCCGTGCTCCTGAGAGCACAGCAGCCCTGCTCTATATATATATATATATATATATACACCATCTTTTTCTTTGATTTGGTCATACGCATGAGTCAACAATCTTATCTCATAGATATATAGATAGTTTAACGAGTTTGACAAGTAGTGTAATTGCAATTTTGAAATGACTGGGTAGGACCGGATTGGGGATCACTCGAAATAGACGTTCAAACATTTGGCTCGAGCTCGATCGATCCAAAACTGAACCAACCAATATCACTGAACTCTCACATGTCTTCTGTTTCTATTTCTATTTTCAGTAACAAGTATTCGTAGCAAAGTATATGACAAATAGAAAAGCGTGATGCTTTTGATGTTATAAAGGATACCTGAAAAAAAATGACTATGTTTATATGGCCCTTGCCCCTTAGTTCATGCATGCATGAAAATTTTGGTGAGGGAAAGCTATTGGTGGTAGAATATACATGCCACTGAGGCTCAACAAGATACTTGTATTCTCCTACTTCTTCGTAGGAACTAAATAAGCATACTTAAAAAAAAAAAAGAAAAAGAACAACAACAACAACAACAACAACAACAATAGATGCTTTCACATTTTCATGTATGTGTTTTCAAAATTCGCACACATACTCACTGTTACTACGTGAGTCACAATGTGTATCAGATGTGTGAAAATTGTAATTATCTATCAATGCTTTTAAGAATATTCTTTAAGCCTGCTTGCCTCTGCTTCTATTTCTAGCTGCAATTATTACTCGAAACAAAGTATTACAAACCTACTTTGAAATCTAAAAATTGAAGCACTATCTTAAAACTATGGATGTTTCTAATTTTACTACTGAAGAAAGGTTGTTAACGAGACTTTAAAATCATCATTCTCCTAAGGAGAATATATCAAACAACACTTTGTTAATCATCATTACACCATACGGTACGGTAGGACTAACTAGATCCTAAATAAGCTCAATGTGTAACATTTAACCTACAAACGCACGCATGATAATGAGAACCCAAGCTCAAAATGTTTACCATCAACTTAATTATCTCTTGAAGTGTTTCCTATCAAGATATCAATTTGAGATTCCATGTAAGGAACGAGGTGTACTCATGATCATCCTCCAAAAGTTGTTGTAAAAATTTGCCATAAACAGCAACCAAAATCCAAATGTAACTCCATTTAAACCCTAATAATCCAACAATTTTACAAATATAAGTGGGTGTCAAGTCACCATCCTAAACAAAGATTGAAAATGGGGGCCATTTTAATATTGATTGAGCTTTATTTATTAACAATTTAACACAAAAACCCCCTAGCCGCAAATCTTTTTTTTTTTAAAAAATAAGTTAAAATATATATAGCATCTATCTCAACTATCACCTATTTCGATTGAGCTATCTAACTTATAAACTTTTTAACTTTAAAATCAAAATTTTAATAGATTAGATAGTTATATCAGAATGGTTTATAGTTAGGATAAATTTTATATTAATTTTATAAAAAATAAAGGTTGTGATTTTAGTGAAAGTAGGGGGGCCATGTTTGCCATTATAAAGGATGGCTTAATTGGCCTCTAAAAACCCCTCTCACACCCACCTTCTTAAAGTGTGTGTGTGTGCGTGTGCGCGTGTGTGTGTGTGTGTTTTCTCCTCAAAACCACCTTCGCCTACCTCTCTCTCTCTCTCTCTCTCTCTCTCTCTCTCTCTCTCTCAACCAACACCCATTTCTCCATCTCTAGTGTAATACAAGCACTCATTCCATCTCCTTCCCCTCTTTCTTGTGAACTTAACACTTCTATAAATGGCTTCAGGTGAAGCAGCAACAGAACCATTACAATATAAGGTGCTCTCTCTCTCTCTCTCTGTCTCTCTCTCTAGGGCTCTAAAGCTCTTCTATTTAGTATCTATACACGACCATTAATTTGTTTTTGTGGGTGTTTTCTTTTTTCTTTGTTTGGGTTTTGGTGTAGACTTTTGTGTTGAAGGTGTCCATCCATTGCCAGGGATGCAAGAAGAAGGTGAAGAAGATCCTCCAACACATGGAAGGTACGTTTATGCACATGCCCACTTCTTTCTCTTTCTTCAGATTTTCCAGGTGAAAAATTGCATGACAACCCCTTTAACTATAAGCTATTGTGCATTTTGTATAACTTTTTGATTGTTTTGATTTAAAATAAATCAAAGATTTTGTGAAATTTAGTTTTAAGTTTAATAGTTGATAAAAATGTTTATCTCATTAGTAATTAACAGCGGAGAGTGTGGAGTTGTGTGGCCTCTCTTTTAGTTATGGAATGATTGTAAAAACTTCTCCTTTGTAACTTACTTGATGTTCTTTTTGGTTGGGGCATTTCGTCGAACACCTCGTAGGCGTGTACAAGTGCGACGTGGACGCGCTCCAGCACAAGGTGACGGTGACCGGGAACGTCGACCCCGGAACCCTAATCCGCCGCCTCCACAGCTGCGGCAAGCAGGCCGAGCTCGTCCCCCCGGAGACGAAGCCGAGCGCCGCCGCCGCCCAAAGCCCTAGCAAGAATAAGGAGCAAAACCAAGATCCCGTTGCGCCATTGGAGAGCTCGGAAACGAAGACCGCGACGAAGGGGAAGGCGAAGCCCAAGCCCTCCGGCGACGCCGCCGCTCCCGCCGCCCCGGATCCCAAAGCTCCGGAGCCCAAGAAGGGTGGCGACTCAAAGAAGCAACAACCCGCGAAAGAGAGCTCGCAGAAACCCAACACCGCACCTCCCGAAACCCTAGCCGCCCCAGCCCCGCCCCCCGGCGCCGCGGCGGCGCAGGAAGAAGGGAAACCTAGCGGCGGCGCCGAGGCGAAGAAGGGGAAGAAGCCCCAGAAGGAGACTCCTCCCCCCTCCGCCGCCCCCGCCGCCGCCGCCGCTCCGCCGCCGCCTCCGCCGCAGCACCACCACGACGCCCTGTACTCCTACTCACCGTCGTACCCTCCGCCTCCGCCGCACGCGGCGCCGCCGTACGTGGTGATGAGCTACCACCAGGCGCAGCCGAGCGCGAGCCACGCCTACTACTACGCGGCCGCGCCCGAGTCGCCGCCACCGTTGCCGTCACCGTCGTACGCCTACCTCTACGCGCCCTACCCTCCGCCGCCGTACTACGGCGGCGCCGGCTCCGCCGTGGCGACGCCGCACGAGTCGTACGACATGTTCGACGACGAGAACGCGGAGTCGTGTAGTGTGATGTGAGAAAAAGGAGTAATAATAATAATAATAATTATTATTTATATTAATATTATATAATTAGGGGCTTATGAGTAATTAATTGCAAATGGGAGGGTTTTGTATCTTCTTTTTCTTTTTTCTTTTTTCTTTTTCTTTTTCTTAATCTTGTGTTTTATGTACTCAGTGGTGAGTTTAATTAATCTCTTCTTATATATTTATATATTTGCAGTAGTAAGTTCGAATATTTTAGTAATAGAGTAAAGTAAATGCATGCAATGAGTGAGGGCTTAATGCTACAAATGATATGGAGTTAAGGTAATTTTGTAGTCCTTTTCTTTTTTCCTGTGCTTAGAGGATGTATTATAGTTCTACAAAGGAATTAAAAAACTAAGTCAGTGGTAAACATCATACCTAGTTTAACTAATTTTTATTTTCCCACTATTTAATTCCAAAAAATCACGCCTAATTGTTTTGTAATTTGGCTCGTTTTTATTTTATCATCCTGTAGTTAAAAGTTTTAAAAATATTTATCTTTGGCTTTGAAAATAGCTGTGTAAAAAAACGGCGGATTCACATGCTACATTACAATATTACAATAACTCGTCCTGTAAATTTTACAAGACAGTTAATTTTTATTTTATAATTTACATTTTTACATTTTTACACAGCTATTTTCTTTTATGATTATCAAAAGTTTTTTAGTATTTTATTTGACAGTAGATTTTTTCAATAAAAATAGAAATAGAATTACCAAATAGCTAAGTTTTTTAAATCATATAATAAAAAAGTTAACATGAGCTAAACCGTAAGGAGGTAAATCGAAGGTTATTGAAACAATATCTATTTTACCGGTCGCCCGCAAGTGGCAAAAGATATGATGGTTGGTGTTCGAAATTTTAAATTCGAATCTTAATTAATTTATATTTTCAACTAAATTTATTTTTACGAAAAAATAAATGACACGAATAGTATGTTATTTTTTCTCAAAAAGAATCCTTGGCTTTGAAAATAGCTGTGTAAATATGTAAATTTCTTTGCAGTTATTGAAAGAGTTCTATGGAAAAACTCCAAACAACTTAAACCTTTTCATTTTAAATGATTAATAAATATTGTACAAAGATTATGTAACTATAATTTATTTTAAAAAATTAGTAATGCAAAGATAAGTATGATGTACTTGAAGATTCCTCACATCTTTTTGTGAGTGAGAGAGAGAGAGAGAGAGAGAGAGAGAGAGAGAGAGGGTGTTTTAAATTTAAACTCAAATCAAGAGGGTACAAATGAGGTTGATTTAAGGCTGACCAATCTGACAATGTCTGTAGACAGAGTTTGACCACCTAAACAGTTAACAAACCATGTGAAGGTGTAAGTTTTTATTTATTTATTATTTTATTATAAAACATTAGTACATGGTAAAAGCTATTTTGTTTTTGTTTTTGAGCAGAAAATAGAAATAGAATGTGTCCCCAAATTGACTACAAAATGTAAAAAAGGTTAATTTGGTTGGGTATAATTATAAACATAATATAGTTTGGAATGAATGTAATTAAGAATACTGTAGTTATATTATGATAGTAGAATAATAACATTTGCTTTCTACTTTCTAATTTTTGACTGTATAGAGTGAGTTTACTCTTTAATGGTAGTACAATTATGAAGCCAAAGATTAAAAATTAATAATAAATACTATTCATATGTGATTAATAGTATTATATTTTATTTGGTTACATGCAGTTGGGAGATGATATTTATAAATTTCAGTTATTTATATATGGAGTTGTTAGATTATTTTTTGATCACTTGATAAATAATGTTGAATAATTATAAAATTTGATTTCTAAATAATTCTAATAACATAAATCATATTTTATGGAGCTGATTATCAAATCAGATATTCTATCACCGAAAATAACTTAAAAATAAGAATACCTCTGTATTTTTAAAAGTGTAGGAGCTGTACTATATATATATATATATATATATATATATATATATATATATATATAATTGAGATAGAATACTGGTGTTTCGATCGTTGATTTAGAGGGCGTCTATCATCGATAAATGGGTGGGCGAACGGAGCCCGTTTGCTTATCGATAGTATATTCTAGCTCAATTATATTATATATATTTGTATATATAATTTTATATATATATATATAATATTATATAGAGTGTGTTGCTGTGCTCTCAGAAGCACGGAGCCCTCCGTGTCCTGAGCGTGCAGATGATGAATTTCCGAATCGACGATTCGGCTCCGTTAGACTTGATGGTAGCCGTATTTTGAAGTTTCAGAAAATAATTTTTCCATTTGACTTCATTTATTAGATAGATCGAAATGATCAAAATCAAATAATTTTTAATGGTTGATAATTTGCCGCTTTTCAATGTTTAACGTTATAGAGTATTCAAATCAGATGAAATTGATACAAATTCTTTACTATCTTACAGACAAGATCATATTTCTGATCGAAAATTCTTAGTTGCTATATCACCACTTTTTATAGAATTTTCATTTTCAACCGGTTAAAATTATTGATTTTGAATCCTTTTCGATTGTAGACGTAATGATATAAAAAAAGCGGCGAAAAATTATTTTCTAGAAACTTCAAATGACGTTAGAATCAAGTCTAACAGAGCCGATCCTGTCAATTTGAAAAATTCTATCATCAAAAATGACTTAGGAGCCGGAGGGCCTCCGTTGCTCCTGAGAGCACAGAACTACTGTAATTATCGCTGCGATACTATCAATTAGCCACCAACCGTTTGGTTCGCTATCAAATTTTCCGGTTAGATTTAACCCATGACTAAGTTTTCCGCCTTAGATTTAATCTTTTAACTATTTTCAATTATTAGATTACACTAATAAATAACATAACTCATTCAACCCTTTATAAGAGCGCCACATCATGCCTAATCATAATAGTTTTTTTCATCCAAAGATCAAAAACCTAATAACACTAATAACTTAGGTACTACTTTTGATAGTATTTCAGCTCCATATCCTAAAATAATATATACATATAATTATATAATTAAGTTTAAAAATAAATAAATGATTAACATAATAATGTATAGACTGAATGCACTTGATTCACTCATCAGTGACTTTATTCCACTGTTTCGTATTCCACCTGATTTTTTAAAATATTAATTCGCATGGATCCACGAAGAGCTTACTGTCTGCCAGGTTGTTGCTCATGGGTTCTGAGTTAGATATCAGTTGTTGACAGTGCAGGTGAACACACACTTGATAGAATCTACTGTGGGTGTGATGGTAGCCAAGATTCGAGCATTTAAACCACACATAAAATGATCAAAAATTATTTGCAAAGGTATCAGTTGGCATTCACCCAGATATGATCAAACTTTGTACCTTCCCCCTCCTATGTGATCATTTCATTTTATTGCGCACAAATCATACCTCACTATCGAGGAACTTTGCCCGGACCCTGTCCACCACGTATATTTACATGCTTAAACATAAAAATTTAAAAAAACTGTCATTAGTATTCGGGGGCATTTTAATAAAAACTGTTTTTAATTCATTATAAATTTTCAAACAAGAATTATACGCACCTTTAGTAGGGTGTAATGGCTATTAAAAATCATCAGGAAGATTCAATTGAAAATGTCGTTATTTAAAAACTCTAAAATTTTTATAGTGACCCAAGATTGGGGTGCTCCGCTAAAAAACCTAATTTTGTACTGTTGAAAAGCAGAATTTGAAGCAATGGTGACAAAAGAGCCGACAAACCTTATTTAATTGAATGTTTCTGTAATAAATATTGAAAATTTATAAACTTTCTTCATTACTTGGGGACAACTCCGGTATTAAACCAATCACATCCAAATTGGGGCATTATGAAAATTTTATGTTTTAAGGGGTGGGGCAGGGTTTGCCAATAATGGGTTAATTGATCTATTTCTGACATGCAGTTGAACCTGCGTTCGCAGAAAAAATTCCCTGCTTTCTCTCTCTCATCTCCCTCTCTCTCTGTACCACCACAACTTTCCATTGTGTGCCTGAAATTAAACCTGCAAAAAAAAGGAGTTGCAAGTTAGTCTCCAGTTGTTCGGGACAGTTGCATCACAGCAAAAGCAAACTGTGATTTCCTCATGACACCAACTTTCCACCCGCAAGTAAAAGTATTACACTTAGTACAACAAAAAACTTCACCTGCCTGGGAAGTTGGAAGTATGCGTTTCATAATTCCTTTTGTTCTTGTCCAACATTTGAGGGGAAACCCAAACCTTAGGCTTAGCTAAATAGAGAATTGTGGAGTACATGCCATTAAAAGTGATATAGATAAGCATTTAACATTGAGCTTTCAGAACAGGGGGGTGGGAGGGTGGGTGAAAGAAAAAAGGAAGAAAGAAAAGAAACAATTCCACGTGAAGAAACGATGCAAGCTATTTGCTGTCATCTTTTCCCCCACTTTTCTTTTGCCTTTATTTTGAATTGCAATTTGGTCAGAGCAGCTAATTAATGATTACATGTGGCATTTCTGAAAGCATGGCAGCGAAGGAGGAGCATAGCTCTTATTAGCTCTTTCTGCAGTTGGGAATGAATAAGAATACTCTCAAAAAGCGACCAAGGGGGAGTGGTATTTTTAAATTTTTAACGCATTGATGGGAGATGTGAGGTTGAGATGGATGGTGGTAGGTGTGGAGTGAATGTGTTTGATCCAATGGACTATTAGTAATCAAAAGTAGATCCAATGGCTAAAAACCTATAGCCACCAAGGAGGACGGTGATTCTTCTAAAAATATTCTAGCTCGAATTCTTAGAATAAATGACTAGCGTAAACAATTTACCATTGTTAATATTACTTGCGTCAATAATTTTATAGGCATGTCTATTAATTATTTGACATAAGATAAAAACAAATTAAGTTCATGCTTACCATTGTTTAATATCTATGCCCTTTTTTTGTTACTCAGTTCTATGCAATGATGGTTCTAAGAATGGGCCTATATTTTCTCTTTCTTGATATAAAAAACTTCATAAGTTATAATTAAAGGCAACATGTTCTTAGTCTGATTTAGCTTACCAAGGAATTTATTTTTCTGAATAAAGAGTGTTTTTGGTTCGTACAGCATAAACTATGTCATAGGATTATACGTGCTATTCATCAATCGAGAATTGATCTAAAACAGAGACAAAAGAACATATCGGATAACATAAATGAAATCTAATTTATTTGGGTTCTTTTATTTTAAAGCCAAATGATCGTTCACAACATAAGCACACTACAAAAAACAACCACCCTCTTCTTTTCTCTCTCGAACACTCTAGAGAGAGACAAACAACACGGCAAATTGACTCTTTAAGAGTTGCATGGGTCAAAGAGTTTACTACATAATTTACCTTTCTTACATAGCCGTGGAGCCCAAAATAATGAATGTTGCCTGTATATATAATAAGAGTAGGGCTAGATACTTGTAAAAAGTATCATTGGGAATGCAATACTTGTTGTTTTAGCTTTTGGAGATGTGGAGAGATTGAGGTTGAAATGATAGTGGTTAAGGCTATGGTGGTAGGGGAATACGTGTTTAATCAAGGGCTATTAATAATCAAAAAGTAGATCCATATGCGCTAAAACCAAATAGCACCATCGGATGGTGATACTTGTAAAAGTATATAGCTCAACTCAATATATATATAATATATATAATATATAATATATATAATCATACTATATATATTAGAAGCAGGGTTGCTGTGCTCTCAGGAGCACGGGGCCTCGTGCTCTTGAGCCGTTTTCGATGATGGGAGTTATCCGAATCAACGATCGGCTCGTTAAACTTGATAAAGCGTATTTTGGAAGTTTTTAGAAAATAATTTGTAATTTCGATATCATTTATCTAGCATACAAAGGATTCAAATCAATAATTTTTAACAGCTTGAAAATAATAAATTCTATAAAACAGTGGTGATATAGCACTCAAAATTTTCGTATCAGAAATATTGATCTTGTTATAGATAGTATAAAGAATATTTGTATCAATAATTTCATCTGCATTGAATACTTCTACATCGTTGAACTTGATAAACGGCGATATCAACCATTAAAAATTCATGAATTTTGAATCCTTTCTGATCACTAGTACAATGATATCAAAAATAGCAAATTATTTCATAGAAATTCAAATGCGCCTAGATCAAGTCTAACGGAGGCGATCGTGATTTGAAAATTCAATCATCGAAAATCGGCCTTCAAGAGCCACGAAGGCCTCCGTGCACTCCTGAGAGCCCACAGCAGCCACTGCTCTATATAATATATACTATATATATAACACCATCTTTTTCTTTGATTTGGTCATACGACATGAGTCAACAATCTTATCTCATTGATATATAGATGTTTAACGAGTCTTGACAAGTAGTGTAATTGCAATTTTGTAAATGACTGGGGTTAGGACCGATTCGGATCACTCGAAATAGACGTTCACAAATTTGGCGAGTCAGCATCTATCCAAATACTTGTAACCAGACCAATAATCACTGGAACTCTCACATGTCTTCTGATTTCTATTTCATTTTCAGTAACAAGTATTCGTCCCCTAGCCAAAAGTATGTATGACAAATAGAAAAGCGCGATTGCTTTTGTATGTTAAAAAGGATACCTGAAAAAATGATCTATGTTTATATGGCCCTTGCCCCTTATTCATGCATGCCCAGTGAAATATTTTCGTCTTGGCGGAGGAAACTATTGGTGGTTAGAATATTACAATGGCACTTGAAGGCTTCAACAAGAATACTTGTATTCTCTACTTCTTTCGAGGAACTAAATAAGCATACTTGAAAAAAAAAAAGAAAACAAGAACAAACTAACAACAACAACAACAAAACAATAGATGGCTTTCACATTTTCATGTATGTGTTTTCAAAATTCGCACACATACTCACTCGTTATACGTGGTCACAATGTGTATCAGATGTGTGAAAATTGTAATTATCTATCAATGCTCTTAAGAATATTCTTTAAGCCTGCTTGCCTTCTGCTTCTATTTCTAGCTGCAATATTACTCGAAACAAAGTATTACAAAACCTACTTTGAATCTAAAATATGAAGAGCTATGCTTAAAACTTGGATGTTTCTAATTTTACTACTGAAGAAAGGTTGTTAACGAGATTTAAAATCAGTCATTTCTCCTAAGGAGGAATATATCAATACAACTACTTTGTTAATCACCTCATACCCTACGGTACGTAGGACTAAATAGATCCTAAATAGCTCATGTGTAACATTTAACCTACAAACCACGCATTGATAATGAGACCCAAAGCCAAAATGTTTACCATCAACTAATTATCTCTTGAAGTGTTTCTATCAAGATATCAATTTGAGATTCCATGCTAAGGAACGAGGTGTACTCATGATCATCCTCCAAAAGTTGTTGTAAAATTTGCCATAAACAGCAACCAAAAATCCAAATGTACTCCATTTAAACCCTAATAATCCAACAATTTTACAATATAAGTGCGGTGTCAAGTCACATCCTAAACATAAGATATTGAAAATGGGGGCCATTTAATATTGATTTGAGCTTTATTTATCATTAACACAAAAACCCACTAGCCCGCAAATATCTTTTTTTTTTAAAAAAATAAGTTAAAATATAATATAGCATCTATCTCAAAACTATCACCGTATTTCGATGAGCTATCTAACTTATAAAGATTTTGATTTTACTGGAAACTAATTTATTTTTTTTTTTTATTTGAGCTAGTAGTTAACTTTTTAACTTAAAATCAAAATTTTAATAGATTAGATAGTTATATCAGAATGGTTTATAGTTAGGATAAAATTATATTAATTTATAAAAGAATAAAGTTGTGATTTTAGTGAAATAGGGGGGCCATGTTTAGCCATTATTAAAGGATGGCTTATTGCCTCTAAAAACCCCTCTCACACCCACTTCTTAACAGTGTGTGTGATGTGCGTTTGTGCGCACGTGTGGTGTGTGTGTTTTCTCCTCAAAACCACCTTCGCCTACCTCTCTCTCTCTCTCTCTCTCTCTCTCTCTCTCTCTCTCTCAACCAACACCCATTTCTCTCTCTAGTGTAATACAAGCACTCATTCCATCTCCTTCCCTCTTTCTGTGTGAACTTAACTTCTATAAATGGCTTCAGGTGAAGCGACAACAGAACCATTACAATATAAGGTGTCTCTCTCTCTCTCTCTGTCTCTCTCTCTAGGGCTCTAAAGCTCTTCTTTTAGTAATCTTACACGACCATTAATTTGTTTTTGTGGGTGTTTTCTTTTCTTTGTTTGGTTTGTGTGAGACTTTTGTGTTGAAGGTGTCCATCCATTGCCAGGGATGCAAGAAGAAGGTGAAGAAGATCCTCCAACACATGGAAGGAGTTTTATGCCCACATGCCAGCTTCTTCTCTTTCTTTTCAGATTTTCCAGGGTGAAAAATTGCATTGACACCCTTTAACTATAAGCTATTGTGCATTTGTATAACTTTGATTGTTTTGATTTAAAATAAATCAAAGATTTTGTGAAATTTAGTTTAAGTTTAATAGTTGATAAAATGTTTACTCATTAGATATTAACAGCGGAGAGTGTTGAGTTGCTGTGGCCCTTCTTTTAAGTTATGGAATGGATTGATTAAAAACTTCTCCTTTGTAACTTACTTTGATGTTCTTTCTGGTTGGGCATTTCGGTCGAACACTCGTCAGGCCGTGTACAAAGCGCGACTGCGATCGCGCTCCAGCACAAGGGACGCGGTGACGGCGAACGTCGACCCGGAACCCTAATCCGCCGCCCTCCACAGTCGGCCAGCAGCCGAAGCTGTCCCCCGAGAGCACGAAGCGAGGCCGCCGCCGCCCAAAAGCCCTAGCAAGAAGTAAGAGCAAAACCAGATCCCGATTTGCGCCATATTGGAGAGCTCGAACGAAGGACCAGCGACGAAGGGGAGGCGAAGCCCAACCCTCCGGCGGCGCCGCCGCTCCCGCGCCCGGATCCAAAGCTCCGAGCCCAAGAGCTGGTGGCGCGAACTCAAGAAGCAACAACCCGCGTTGAACATGATCTATACCACTTGAAGTATTTAGAAATCAAATTTCAAATCTTTTCGACATCATTTGCCTAATAATCAAAGGATTTCAAAATTTATAATTTTAATGGTCAATAAGAGGCGTTTTCTCGTTTACCGGCGTAAAGATATCTAAATCAATTGAATTTTTGTTAGAAAATTCTTTAAACTATTTAAAACAAGATCTATACCCTTGATCTTGATTATAAGACTCCTATCATCATTTTTTAAAGAGTATTCATTTTCAGCCATTTATTTTTCTGTTATATATAGAGTGGGCTGGTATGCTTATAGAAGCACGGAGGCCTCCGTGTAGGGATGCAAACGGGGCGGATCCGGGGGCGGGAGAGTTCCCCCACCTCCCGCTCCATTTCTTATCTGGGCGGGGCGGATTCGGGGCGAGTTACTTTTCATTTTATTTTTGGCTCCCACTTACCGCTCCATTCGGGGCGGATCGGAGCGGGAGCGGGGCGGGAGCGGATTTTTAACGGATCGGGATAGATTGAAGGAAGAAAAGAGTCTCCGGCCTCCCGCTCCATTTACTTGGCGGATCGGGGCGGATTCGGGGCGGGTTATATTTTTCTATATTTTTTGTTCCCACTTACCACCCCATTCGGGGCGGATCGAGGCGGAGCTCCACCAACCCGGATCCATTTGCATCCCTACCTTCGTGCTTCCAAGTTGTTTTCGATGTTCCGACTTTCGAATCGACGATCGGCTCCGTTAGAGTTGATCTAGAGTATTTGAAGTACCTAGAAAATAAATTTTGCGATTTTTCGATATCATTTGCCTAGTGATCGAAGGGGCTCAAAATCAATAATTTTAACGGCCATGGTGAGCCGGTTGCAAGTTTAACGGTGTAGAAATATCCAAATC
>NC_033634.1:3063898-3109724 GCF_001540865.1 Ananas comosus | reverse complement strand
AATTTATCAAAGTTATTGCATTAGTATAAATTGCCTTGGCTAGCGACTTAACTTTCAGGGTAAAACCAAATTTCATAATTTTTTGACTTTGTTTACCTAGTGAACAAGTAGCTTCAAAATGAACGGCCGAAAATAAAAATCTCATAAAAAACAGTGATAAAAGACTCAAATTTCAAATCGGAAGTGTTGTTCTTACTCTTAATATTAAATAGAATTTTCTATTAAAATTTCATATAATTTGAAAACTTTTACACCGTTGAATTTAAAAACGTGTCACATCGGCCGTTAAAATAGTCATTTTTGACACCCTGTGATCACTTGGTAAATGATGTCGAAAAATTATAAAATTTGGTTTCTAGATAGTTCCAATAGCATAGATTATGCCTAACGGAGCCGATCGTCGAATCGGATATCCTATAATCGAAAACAACTTACAAGCACGAAGGCCTCTATACTTTCGAAAGCACGGGTGACGTACTATATATATATATATATATATATATATAGCAGAGAGAGAGAAGAAGAGAGAGAGAGAGAGAGAGAGATGAAAGGAGAGGAGAGAGAGAGAAGAGCTATTCTTCTATACTATCTATAATACCGGGGCTCCGGTACTATAGTCTTATTTTCGATCTTAGAGTGTTCAAATTAACGATCTACACCGTTAAACTGATATAGGGTATTTAAAGTTTTTAAAATAAAATTTATATTTTTTCGATATAGTTTACTTTATGATCAAATCATTTCAAAATTGTCAATTTTCAATGGCTACTATGGCGAATTTGGAGTTTAACGGTGTAGAAGAATCTAAATTTCTTCAAATTTTGATAGAAAATGCTTTAAACTATCTAGATTAAGGTTAATATTCTTGATCTTGAATTAAAGAGTCTCAACTTCTCAAATTTTAAAGATTATTCAATTTTCACCATCCATTTTGGCATAATTTATTTACTAAGTAAACAATGTCGAAAAAAACTAAAATTTTATTCTTAAGAACTTTATATACCCTAGATCATATTTAACGGTGTGGATCGTTAATTTGAACACCCTAAGATCGAAAACAAGACTATAGTACCGGAGCTCCGGTACTATAGATAGTATAGTAGCCTAATTATATATATATATATATATACATATATATATATATATATATATATATATAGGCCATGACTACTATACTATTACGAGTATTGGAGCCTTCGTACTCATAAGTTGTTTTCAATGATGGAGCTTCCGAATCGACGATTAACTCCGTTAAATATGATTTAAAGTATTTGAAACTTCTAGAAAATAAATTTCGTAAATTTTCGAAATCATAATAAAGTCCATCAAGTGCGCATAAAATGAATGGTCAAAATCGAACGACGTCTTAAAAAAGGATGATCGGATTTAGATTTTTAGGTTCGGATTCAAGTTTCTGATTTGGATAGATTCGGGTTTGAATATGAATTTTTAAAATCCGTCGGGTTCGGGTTCAGATTCAATTTCGGATTTGGGTTTTGAATTTGAAGTCAAGTTCGGGTTCGAATTTTTGAAAATTCGCTCCGAATCCGACTCGTTCACATCCCTACTCAAAAAGCAACCCAATCTTGGATGTGAAAAGGCCATCTCGCGCCATATTGAGAAGATAAAAACCGTGCAACTACTGATTTATTCTGTTAAAATGAATGAAAATTTGAATACTTAAAACCTAGTTAAAATAAAATATAAATATTGGAAACCTATAAGCAGAAAAACAGAAAATAAAAATAAAAAGTTAGAAAATAAAGTGAAAATTGAGTAAAAGTTAGTGGTCAAACGTAGCAAATAACCTAATTTTTATTTTATGTTTATTCTCTCATGATCAATCAACCTCTTGTAGGGTTTTCCTTTTTTTCCCCTTTAAAAAAGGGGACTAACATAATAAGGATATAATATTTTGTAGTACATAATGGAGTATGAGCTAGTATGAACAACGTAACTCATGGCTTTGATCTTTTTAATTATTTTTTTTTTAAAAATAAATTTAGCCGAAAATATGAAATAAATTTTTTTTTTGAGAGATAGGCAGTATACTATTTGCTTCGTTTATTTCATTTAAAAATAAACTTAACTAAAAATATGAATCAACTAGGATTCGAACTCAGGACTGCTAAGTCATTTGCCACTTGCGTTAGAGACAGTTGGTGAAATGTGAAATAATTAGGTTTGGAATTTGAGATATCGAATGTCAACCATCAAGTCTTTTGTCATTTGTGCTAAACACAGCCGATTTTATACTTCTATAATTAAAAATAATAAAAGTAGTTATCAATGGTGCAGTGATGGCCTTTTTTTTTAATTTGTTGAGGAAATGATACAATGACACTGATGGATGCGGGCATTCAAAGGGAATGGCATCTTTATAAAGGCAAGCAATAGGGCAATTTGAAAAAGAGATTTGTTGGGCCATTTAGAGAAGAGAGTTAGATACATGACTAGGAGCCTTAAGTGAGAAGGAATGTGTAAGTTCATAATTAACCATTTTTTTTATTTGAAAAAACAATGTAACCCTTTTAAAAAAAAGGAAAAAAAAAAAAAAAGAGAAAAGAAGTTATCATGGATTGCCACCTTATGTTTTTGGTTAGGAACCATGAGAGCAACCAAAGCCACAATTTAAAATATGCAAAATCATTAGAATCAAAATCCACAGATATCTTTATTATACATTATATATACATACCAAAATTTTTGTTTTTATCTCTCATGTTTCAGCATGTAGAGAACGAATTTTTGATAACTATGAAGAAATTAGTTTAAACAAAATCTTTAGAGTGGGACCGAAGTACTTCTGATTTAGTCAATAAATGAATTTTGAAGATTAACTTTCTTATAAAACACATGATGAATTAAATAAGCAAACTCCCAAATCAACTCATTAAAACACATGATCAACTACTAATCGAGCACGCTTTTACGTGCACGTTTCGACCTAATATATATATATATCATCCATTAAAGGATAGATCCAGTATTACTAGTGGTTCGGATTTCGCCGTCAACATTCTCGTATATATGTAACCATCGCTGTTGTACAACAAAATGTAACTTCATATACAAATATGTATATATAAATATAAGTTATTGGCTCCATCTTAGCTTAAGCACCAATTGAGGAGAAAGGATTAGAAAATAAGTAAACCATTGCTAACACCAATCTTGTTGTAGATTGACGAGTCAAGTGAACATTGTTTTGTACACAAGGTTGGAGGGTGTTTTTGATTTGGATTTAGGTACGATTTGTGGATTTAGGTACTGATCGGAAGGGCACATTAATCGCACTTAAGAGCTCAACTACAGTGTTCACGGGCTTCAACTTGACTCAATCTATCTGAACATTAGGTCTATTGTTAGACTTCTTGCCGTTAGCTCTCTTGTGAATCGCAATCCCACTCAACTTATTAGGCTCATCCAACTCAACTTATTAGTCTCATAGTCTCCTAGGTCTATTTTTACGAGGCAGAAAGTTTGACCTATTTTAATCCAATAATAAATAGCCAATAATCCCCCTCATCAATACCTGCACTGTTAATACAGCATGTTGGAATCACCACTAGCTTTGATACCACTTATGAATCGTTGGCGCTAACTATTAATTCTAAGAGCTCGAGTTATTAAATATATATAATGAACTCACTTAAAGCGTACAAATATAACGCCTACGGGTCTCGAATATGATTTGACTCAACCAACCTCACGTTATTTCGAACATGACTTTGGCCACTTAACCTCATGCCATCTTGAACTTGAATAGGCCTAACATAGCCTTCTGTCATAGGGTAGAATACTGATCCATTTAAACCAATCCATCCATTTAGGTTAGTGGGGGACCCGTATATACCCGTATGAGATCGAATGCGAAATTTGATGACCTACTTAACTGGGGTGCTACTGTTAAGCGTTAGCTTTTGGTTATTGGGACGGGTTTCGGATGAATAGAACAATATTAATTGGATATAAAACTGATGTTTGGGATCCGAACATCACGAGATTGGATTGGTGCATTCGATACCGGGTCCACCGACAACATTGTAAAGGTTTGCTTAAATTTTGGGACAAATGCAATGTCCTTCAAACAATGCGAAGAGGAGTTAAGTGAACCCTGCAGGGAAACACTGCAACTCGTACCCGTTCAAATAGTAGTTGTACCACAGCCTCTTGTACTGAAGCCTGTGAGCATCTCAGAATATACTGTTAAAAAATAATTGATAGACCAGTGACCATTTTAGTAACGCCGATTTACTACTGATTTAGGCTTAGTTTAGTATTGAGATCTATCTAACGTTATTAAATAAAATAGAATTGAGGAAAAAGCATATAAAGATATGCTTCTGCATTCTCCGATGGGACTGCAGCTTCTGCGTTCTCCGATGGGACTATAGACTGATTTAGACTTAGTTTAGTATTGAGGTCTATCTAACGCTATTAGATAAAATAGAATTGAAGAAAAAGTATATAAAGATATGCTTCTGCATTCTCCGATGGGACTGCAGCTTCTGCGTTCTCCGGTGGGACTGCAGAAAATATATCGTAACCGACTCGTGTACGGAAACAAACAAGGTACGTAACGTAATCTTCCCGCAATCCCAAAACGAAGCCTTAATATTTCAGAATTGATATCTAATTTAAAAATTAGATAAAAAAATTTGACTTATCAATTACACTTAGAAATGTTTGGCCCTAGATTTGCAATATTTTTTGTAACGTATTTTTTATTGAAAAATATTTAAATGATCATCATCAATTTCAAGTTGAAAAGTACTAAAAAGTGTTTAATGAAGCAGTAAAATTATTGTAGATATCTAGGGCCAAACATTTCACTTATCAATTACACTTAGAAATGTTTGGCCCTAGATTTGCAATATTTTTTGTAACGTATTTTTTATTGAAAAATATTTAAATGATCATCATCAATTTCAAGTTGAAAAGTACTAAAAAGTGTTTAATGAAGCAGTAAAATTATTGTAGATATCTAGATAGTAAGAATACAAGATTACCGAAGAAACTTACCGTTCCGAATATATAAAATATAATATTTTTAAAATATTACATATCTCAACAACTATCATCAACTGTTCCTTACATCAATTTTTTTTCACTAAAATCTATTTAGATTTTCATAAATTCTTTTGGGACGTACAAATAAAATTTTCCATCTTTTTATCCCCTTCCTTTCAACCAAAAAAGAGGCAAATTTTTCTCTGACTAACCTACTTAAACATTAACATACAAGAAGGCATAAAAAGCAAATAAGAAATCTCAGCCGAACCATCTCTCCGTATCCAAACACTTTGAAGCTGTAAAAGCCTCTTAAGTTCAAAAGTAATCAAATTAGAATTCAAGAGAGCCCTAACAATTCTGATAGTTTGACAAAAAGCTGAGAGTAATGTTTAGAACAAAGGATCCACTCCGAATTTCAGAACAAATTCACTCTTAAACCTCAATCGATTCTTACGAAAGCCATCTCGAGCTCGGTGATCGAACATAATAATCTAGAACAGAAAATCTACTGTTGTCGGATTTCGGCTTTCTTCTTTTGCCAGAGCCGATCAAGAGCACTGTCGGCATCGCCCTAAAAAGCAACCAAACAAGAGAGTTTCAATTGAAAAAACAACAAGGTTTAATTAGAGTCGACTAGCTGCAAACATTATGAATAACTCCCAAACTTCAGAAACTTCAATAAAGACAATATCTATTGACAGATCACAGATACCCTTTTTGATTAAATGGTCGTTTTGCCATTTCGCACTCAATGTGGTTCAGTGTTGTTTCAGTGAGATTTAGCTACCAATGCCGTGCAGCTGCAACACCATCAGTTCGACGGACTTATTGTGGGAGGGAGAGGAGGCATAATGGTCATTTAAAAACATTTGGTTGGTCGAGGAACACTTTTGGAAGGTTTTTTTTTTAAGTTTGAAAGAATGAAATAAACTTAGTTTTTGAAAGTGTGCAAGGATAATCTGTTATTTGAGCTAGTTGCAGAGATACACCAGCAATTACTCTAGAGGAAATAATGAGAGAATACTTAGGATCACCAGCTACAGAGAATAATAATGATTACACACCAAATAAGTTTTTTAGAAAAAAGAAGCTAAAACATGCGACTCAATTAGCAAGGTATTAAATTTAATAGATCCTAATCATGAGAAAGTAATACATTATGCACCAAATGGGGTACAAAAGGCAAAGCCTAACGTTTCTTAGGCTAAAGATAGGACACAGGCCTGTAGGAATTAAATAACTAGAAGCCCAAGGACAGGCTAACCTGTTCCAACAAAAATCTCCTAGGACAAGGCCGATTGGGTTACATTCAAATCCCTATCCAGGCATGGTTATGACCCAGCCATTAACACACTTTATCATAGGTTATTTGAGTTGAGCTGATCCTAGAAAGCAAAGAACTAGAAAGCTTAGTTGGCACTAATTGCAAAATAAAAGATAGAAGATAAAAGAAATAACAAATTACTTAGGAGACTAAACTATCAAAGACAATAAAAGTATACATTAAAAGCGACAGATTCTTAATTTCTATGTTTGCATGATGCTCGTGTAACTAAAACCCCCCCAAAAAAAGGTAGATAGCCCAATGTTGTACCTGGGCACGAACGGAACCGCTGAGAGCATAGGTGGTTGACTGGCCGGTGTAAATACCATTCTCATCCAAATGCCCAACATTAATCTGGACAGAAGCATGGTCCTTTGCTGTAATCAGCCTGTTAGTGGCAGAACTGCCCCCCCCAAAAAAAAAGAATAAAAAAGGAAAAAAAAAAAGTAGATAAGATTGATGATACCATCAGAAGCTAAAGAATAGAAAAATAGAAACATTTCAACAAATTCGAGTCCAATGACAGTTATTTCATGTACCATTTCCGCGGGATGTAGAGATCCATCATCTGCCCTTCCTCATTCTGCATCTTGCCGGATTTGCGAAAGAGACACAACAAAAGCCTGGATGCATGCAAAGGTTCAGATAAAAGACAAAGTTGCAAAGCAAATTCAACAAATTCTAGAGATTACTACTCAAATGAAAGTTCAGTGTCACGATTCATGAAGTATCCTAGTAATGCCATTGAAAGCGGGCAATAAGGCCTTATGGTTCACTCCCTCATCCCACCCAGCCACCTCCCCATTGGAACAAAGCCCTTAGATATATAGTGCCTACTGCCTACCCCACATGATAGTATCACAACAATGGTATAGTTCCACTTCTCAGTGAAGACAATCTACACAGACGGCTATCTAAATGATATCTCTAGACCTAGCTTAGGATATCATTCTCAAAACACAATCACTTCAATAATTTAAAGCTCGCAAAAAATCCAAAATTGCATTGAAGCTCCACTCCTCCGCAGCTATGAAATAGAGGTGGGATCCTCCACCGGCGAAGCATGTAGCTTCCTAACCAGTTCCTCATGAAGAATGCATTCACAAACTAGACCTTAGTTATGCTTACTCTCCGGCTGACATATTTTCGAAATTGATGCAGAAAGAGAGAAAAATGGGCACAAGTATGAAAACATCGATATACTATAATCCAGAAAGAAATTCAATTCTTTTTAACATTACTCATTGATTTGAAAATAGTTTGAGACAGATTTGATTAAAACACCATTTTCTATTTTAAAATGTTTTCTATAGGTTCATAGTGCTAAAGCAAAGAGTTGAGTTACCTGAGCATACAGGTCTTTTTTGGAGATCAAATATAAATAAATGCATTAGTAAGCATATATTAATATTAAGCTAGAACTATCACAAAAATAAAAGCAATAATTCTTCTTCACTATCAGATTATCAATCATGTGTTTCCACCACAAAGATAAAAATCCTGGCTCCGTCCCTAAACACCAGTGCAGAACAAATCCTCAATCGAATGAAGAATACATTCCGGTACACAATTAAACTACCTCATAAGTATTTTTTTTTTGCATGCATAATCCTAAAAGCCTAAACAACTACATTAACCCCTTAATTACTATAGTCATCTAATAACAGGGATAACATGTATGCAAATTTTTAAAGATTTATGGGCATCATAAAGGTGGAAACTTTGTACACACACGATTCATAGATCTATTTTCCTGCACACAACAAGTCACATCTAATCGTGGAATGTTCTCACTAGATTAAAAAAGAAAAAAAATAAAAAAAGCCATTTTTCCCACAGATAAAGAACTCAAGAGATTTAAAATTAAACAGTTCCTATGTAGAAAACCCTAGATCAACAATTATGAAACTAATAAAGCGCAGATCAAATTGATCGCAAAATTCGATTTGAGAACAGTAGATCCAAATCTACGAAAGGAGATCAACAAAGAAGGATAAAGAGGATCGATCAAACACATTGGATCAAACATGTCTAGGGTTTAAGGGGTGGGGGGAAAGGTTACCAAAAATCCGGGGACGAGGATGAGGCGGAGGATCGACGAGCGTAGCAAACGAAAACGAAGAGATTGAAAAAGGTGTGGCGAAGAGCTCGTATTTATAGTGCGCCTCATCCTCGAGGAGTCGAAAACCCTAATCGCGACACGTTTAATGGGCCGGGCTCGGGCACAAACCGGGTCGGATACCGGCCCGATTTTTGAGCCGGGTCCTGGACCGGGCAACTGAAGCTTAGGCCCAAAACACTTTTGGTCTCGGATTAAACTTTTTGAATTGCGCTTTGTGTACGGTGTACCCCCCAAGAGGTTTTTTTTTTTTTAGGATTAATTTCATACAGCTCCTTATAAATATATTGAATAATAAAAATATCCCTACAAAGTTCAACTTTTTATATTTATCTTTACGAAAATTCAGTGATATTTATATTTATCCCTCTGGTTTGTTACCACTGGAGCACGATTTATTTTTTAACGGAAGATAAGTAAAATGATATTTTTCTGATCACAAATATGTCCCTCCAAAAGCCCTAACTGTTTAGAATTATACAGAAATATCCTTCCAAAAACCTTCAACGGTTATTTTCTTCCTTTATACTATCACAAATAATATAAAAGGGGTAAAAATATTTTACTAACTATATTTTTCTAACGAATCCTAACAGTAGGAGAATATTTGAAAATGTTAGAATTTTATAAAAATAAATATGAAAAGTTGAACTTTATAAGGTTATATTTATTATTCGATATATTTACAGAGAGCTGTATGCAATTAACCATATTTTTTATAAGTTGGTACTGTACATATTGGTAATTAGTGATTGGTGTAGTTTTTCTTTAAAGTTGACGTTTATGCCAAAGCTTGGGTGTAACCCATTTGCAGCAAAAAAAATGCGTACAGGACGATTGCACCGTCCATATAAACTGAAATATATAAAGAACATCCACATTGGATGGCCCAGATATGCCCGGACTTGGATGGATAGCATTTTCGGGAACCCAAGCCTCGTCTCCGACGGCATCATGCTTGGTTTTAAGAAAATAAAACAAATAAGTTGCTCTTATGTGTATGGTACTGACTCTTACTAAGGAAATCTAGAAGACTTTCTTCTATAAATGTAGTAGCATTTAGACTAATTGCTCTTAGACTAATAACTTCCTGGGTGCTTTATTTTTTCATGTAGCAAATTTTCAACTCCAAAGTAGAAATAAAGTGTTGGTCAAATAAAGTATTTGGAGCCTTTAAAATAGCCAGAAATAAAAATATACTTTTAGTGGTGTAGTCAATTTAGTACTAGAGTTTCTGAAAAAACGTAACTCAACCGAGCTGGGCCGCGGCCGAGTGTAGTAATTTTTGCAAATCAGCATTAAAAATTTTTAAATTGTCTAATTTTTCGGTCAAGCGATTTATTTTAACGTGCAATTCTAATTCAAAAAATACTTTTCGAAATCCACATGTCAAACAGCAAAGATGTTTCAGCCGAATTTGGAACCAAAATTCAATTGTTTTGGCATTTGTTTTTATATTTTTAGATTACTTTTACAAAACTTTATATTTGTCTATTCTGAGCCGGATTATTCGGTTCTTTTTTTATCTAATTTAGTCTAGAGATATATTAAAATTTATTATCTTAGTTTACAGTAGGATTCGAATATCGCCTCTATATAAATATTTTTAGAGTTGATTAATAATATTTTCGTCTTCGTAGAAAAATTAATTTTTCATGTCTCACTCTTTTTTCGTGTTTATATTTCTTTCCTCTCAACACAGTTTAGGCCTACATCATTTAGACTCTTAAAAATCATAAGCTCCTCCTACTTAAAACCCCAGTTTCTTAGATGGCGAGGCATTGACTTAATTTAAATGATACAATAATAATTTAAATGATAGGTAGCATTAGGGATGTCAATAAGTACCCGAAATTTTATCCGAATCCGAACCCGAATGAAACGAATATATTCGATACTAACTGGATATAGATTCGAATATGGATATCAAAAGTAGAAATCGGATGAATATGGATTTGGATATGGATTTTGACTGTACTCGACCCGAACTCGAACTCGNTATTTAATATAATATATTTTGAAATATTGAAAAAAGAAATAATTGTTTCGGGTTCAAATTTTCATGTTCGGATTCGGATTCGGATTCGGGTTTCGGATTTTTTGTCGGGTTCGGGTTTGGATATGGATTTAAAATCCGTCGGGTTCAAATTCGGGTTCGGATCTCGGGTTTGGAGTTGGGTTCGGTTCGGATTTTTGAAAATCTGCCTCGAATCCAATCCGTTGACATCTCTAGATAGCATGCTACCTGCTTCGCTTTATTTCATTAAAAAAATAAATTTAGCTGGAAATATAAATCAATTAGAATTCAAACTTGGGAATCAATTAGGGACGGCCGGTACATCTTGCAATTTCTTAAAAAGTATTATTTGGTTATTTACACTCTATATATGTATCCTTCTTGTGAACTGTACCAACTATATATATTTACATCTCTTGTACGCTATTAAAATGTTATAGGATTTGTATGCGAGCATAGCATTACTCCCTGAGCCGTTCTCTCCAAACTCATGTACGTTCAAGAGTGATCGCTACAAGACAAATCTAGATCTCACAAAGATGTCGATTTTTTTTTTTTTTTTGGAGACGAACTTAATTATAAATATAAAATAATTAGACTTCGAACTCAACTGAACTTGGTACGGTCGGTCAAAGATGTGGCGTGCTAATTAATCTCTTTCTGAAGCTATATATATATAATGTTTGTTATATATAATCACATTTTACGTGATTAAAGAAATTAGATGGATCTAACATTGGAAACTGTTACTGCTTAAACTGATACTGCGCAGGGAGATCATTAAAATATAACTACTTATGTACATGTATATACATGTATGAAACTATGAATCGAAGCTAGCTGCAGTGTTTTCCAAGTGGGTGTGGGCCATGGTTGCAGGAGCTATTAAGCCTCAACTATTAAGAAAAATTCTAGAATACACCGGGTATATTGGTGATGTGGCGTCACAAACCAATCAAATAACTTTTTTTAAAAATATATGTCCCATCATGATTGTAAAAAAATATTTTTATTGTACTTTTGTTTGAAAAGAAGATATGTGATTGGTTTGTTATTGATGACGTGGTGCAAGCGTGACAGTGTAGAACTTCTCCAACTAATAAGCCTTGTTGTTCATTTTTTTCTACTAGTGGACTGGTTAGGTACTGTTGAAGTCCTTTTAATACTTTATTTCCTCCTGTTCCACCTTGTACACATACTTTAATACAAATCTCTCTCTCTCTCTCTCTCTCTCTCTCTCTCTCTTTATGTTAATACAATAGCTTCATCATATATACTTAGGGATGCCGAAGGGCATGGATACTCGAAAGTTTATTCGAATTCAAATCCAATCAGAACAGATTTATTCAATGCTAAGCAGATCCAGTTTTAGATATGACTATAAAACCCGATAAATTCAGATATGGATTTATTGTATACCTGATTAGAATCGAACTCGACTCGAACCGGAATTTACTCTACATTTTATATATATATATATATATATATATATATATATATATATATATATATATATATATATTGTTATACTTCAATTTGTATTTAAAAAATTATATTTAATATAATATGTTTTGAAATATTATAAAAGGAAATAATTATTTCGAATTCGAATTTTAAATTTTTGATCTGTACGAGTTTGGATATGAATTTTTAAAATTCATCGTATTCGGATTTTAGAATTAGTAGATGGGTTCGGATTTCGGGTTTTTGAAATCTCGTCCTGGATTCTGTCACTCTGTGAATGGTGTGGAGCAAATATGTCATCAAAAAAATAAATAAATAAATAAATAAAACTTCAACGAGGAGGTTCTCATCTTCTTATTAAACCCAAAATTAAGCATGAAACGAGTCCAATTAATTTGATCATTAAGTTGAAAACTACACAAATAAAAAAATAAATAATATGTATTTAATAAAAATAGGAGGACCTTCTAAAATTTATTTAACCAAAATTTAAGTTTGACAAAGTTTAGTGCATGAGATATATAAATTTACAGAGTATATGCAATAATTTCTCTTTAAATAAAAGAAAGAAAAAAAATTGTTTTTTTCATTTTTATTTTTATTTTTAGGATTAAATGCATACAGCTATTTACAAATACAATAAATTACAAATATATTTCTATAAAGTTTAATTTTTATATATTATTTTTATAAAAATCTTAATATTTTTAAATATGTCTTTCTAGTTTATTACCGTTATAAAACCGCTTATATTTTAAATAAAATGTTAATATTATTATCACAAATATATTCTTCTAAAAGTCAAATAGTATAATATAAGAAGGCAAAAATATTATGTTATTTTATAGGACTAATCAAATTAAGTATTTATTTATGATTAATTAAAATTTTCTAACGAATTCTAACGGCTGAGATATATTTAAATATTAAAATTTTTTACATAATAATAATATAAAATTAAAATTTATAATCTATTATATTTGTAATTAACTAACAGGACGACACGGACGCGGTAGTAACGAGTCGCACAAACGCAACTACCCAATTATGAGGAATCTCTCCCGTAGTGTAGTGGCATTCTCGTAATTCCGTCCAAAACCCAGCACCATATCTCTCCCCTTCTCGCTGTTTAAAACCCTCCTTTCTCCTCGCGCTCTCTCTCTCTCTCCTCTCCCTCACAACCCAACATCCCCCCCCCCCCCCCAAAATAACCCCCTAGAGAGATAGAGAGATCGCAATGAGAACCCTAGCCCACTCCATTCTCCTCCTCCTCCTCCTCCTCCTCCTCCTCCTCCTACTCGGAGCCTCGATCGCTCCGATCTCCTCCGCCACCACCTCCTCCGGCGGCGGCGATCTCACCTGGATCGCGGCGGCCCACGGCGGCGGCGAGCTCGATCTCGGCTCCGACGCGGCGGCGGAGGACGAGGGGGCGCGGCGGAGGGAGCTGTGGGGGTGGGGGGGATACATCGGCTACGATGCGCTGCGGCGGGACAGCGTGCCGTGCTCGCAGCGCGGGGCGTCGTACTACAACTGCCGCCCCGGCGCCCAGGGCAACCCCTACTCCCGCGGCTGCTCCGCCATCACCCAATGCCGGAGCTGGTGAAACCCTAATTAATCTCTCCGCTCTCCTCCTCCCACCCCCTTTCGTTTTCCGTTTTTCCCTTTAGATTCGGTGACAAAATCCGTGGATTGTTCCTGATCTACGGTGCATTTTGAAATTGGTTTATCAATTTTAAAAGATTTGATTTCATAACCTAGTCTTATTGCGTGATGATTCTACTGCTTGATTTTAAAAGTACTTCAACTTTTTTAAATTTCGGATAATCTATTTTAGAACGCACTGCAGTTGAGGTAAGATCGATCTATTGCATTTTTACCTTGTTTTTGTTTTACATTTTGTTTTTTGGTTTTTCTTTAGATTAAGATGTAGTTTATTTGTATTGATCAATGTGCAAATTGCTGTAACTGATGGTAGTTGTAATCTCGGTTCTTGGTACTATACATGGAATTTTATTTATTGTTGTTTTTCATTTTATAATTCTTAATCTATTTTTTGCGGGCAAAAAGGAATTTGTAGCTTTTAAGTGATTATAATGTGGTTCCCTGATGTCTTTTCCACTTTCAATCAGTGGTGATATTTCTAAATTGTAGCACTTCTTAAAATTTAGAATTCAATTTAGTTCTTTGTTACATTCAAAGTTTCTATTTATCAAGAGATTGTTTGGTCCACGGCATTTTAAGTTACGATATAGGTTATGTCATAACCTATATTGTAACCATTAATCTTCAAAACTTGAACAGTTAGAAATATACAACTAATTAATTTAAAGTGAACAGACACGGCATTTACGAATCTCGATTGTGACTCAGTCCAACCAGCCTCACGCCACTTCGATCATGACTCGACTCAATCCAATCTCACGTCATTTCAAATATGTCTCGACATAATCTGATCTTTCATCACAGAATAGGATATTGGTCCTTTTAAGCCAACAAATGTTAGTAATTTTGAAGGATCATTTTGTAATCCACCTTATAACTATAACATTCTCAATTACATATTGCCAAACAAGTAAATTATAGGTAACTGAACTTAGCTAATAAGGTAAGAATAAACAAGGATGAAAGGGACTATTATAAATGCCATTTTTTTTATTGTTCTACTAGGAGACTACAAAATAAAGAAGGATTAATTTTATACGGGTCCTGCAAAAATAGTAAATTATAAATATATTCTTACAAAGTTCAATTTTCATATTTTATCTCCATAAAAGTTATAATATTTTTAAATATGTACCTCTGGCTTGTTACAGTTAAAGTACTGTTTATTTTATAAGCAAAATAACTTTTTTATCATTATAAATATGTTCCTTCAAAAACTTCAACTCTTAATTAAAGAGAGATAAAAAGGTCAATTCATTTTATTAACTAATTAGGGTTAAGTATTTTACATATAGTTAACTAATTTTTTCTAACGGATTCTAACGATAGGAATATATTTAAAAATATTAAAATTTTTGCAAAAATAATATATAAAAATTAAATTTTATAGGAATATATTTACAAAGACCTGTATTAAATTAACCCAATAAAGAAAGTACTTATATTTCCATTATTTAGTTGGATTATTAAATAGACAATTCAGTTTGCCAATGACAAAAAGAAGCAAGCCCCTGTGAAGGAAGAATCCTCTCATTGGCTGAACATTGATCATCACTCAGATCTGGGAGCCAAAGGTGCACATGGTTTAATGTGATGATGTTCAGTCAATGTGATGGTGATTCCTTATGAGAAAATAATTTATTACTTTTCCTTGCATTGTACATGAATAGGTTTACAGGTATTCCCCTTGATTGGGGTGAGTGATGGTGTAGTGAAGTCATGTGGGTTATTTATGTAGGAGACTTAGGTGCATGGGTGGGATACACATGAGAAGCATGAAGATGAGAGAGAGAGAGAGAGAGAGAGAGAGAGAGAGGAGTATTGGGCTGTGGAGAGTAAATTAATTACACCCTTCATCCCATTGTTCAAATTTATAGTTTCATCCTAAAATTTGTGATTTGTTGTGATTTGTTGTTGTAAGTAGCTCAAATTTGTTTTGAATCATGATTCTTTTGTATACTTTTTTTGTATGAAAATATGACACCTAATGCCAAATTATTATTCCTTAGCCCATTGATCACTGTTTCTAGTAATATTAGTCATGATAATCACTAGATTCAAAGTTTGAAATGACTGGTTTAAAATAATAACTTGGCATGTCACATCATTTTGTTAATCTTTGAAAGTTGATTGAGAAAAATTTTTTCTATCACAAAATCTTTTAAATGAAATGACTGTTTACTGTAGTTGGTTGGGCTCACTCTTAAAAAATAACATATATTCTAAAAAAAGTAATGATTTGAGCTCATACCAAAGATAGTCAGACATTTCATCCGCCATTCGGGCTCAAAAAAATGTCTAAAATATAGTTGTTATATAAGTGATGTAGCGTCTCCAACACATTTGGCCTCTAAAATTCACCCATCTTATCATGATTTAAAAAATATATATTTTTGTTATACTTTTTTCTCTCAAAAAAATGTATGATTGGCTAAATATAAATATTATGGTGTAACTGATATATAGTAGACTTTCTCTTCGGGCTCATACCAAAGCATTAATCTCGCCACCCAACACGACACGGTTTGTTTGGGCAGTCTTTGTTTCGCTAACACACGGTTTGTTTGGGCAGTCCTTGTTTGGCTGACACGATGCCGTGTATTTTATTTTATTTTTTTACTTTTTCATTTATATTTTATAAATTTTTTTTTGAAATATAATTAAAAGTCCAAGAGGCTAAACAACTTTCCAAGATCCATAAAACCCCAGCAGGAAAAGGTGAAGTAAAAACCCTACCATTCTCAAACTCCACATCTACACACATAAAAAAGCATATATAATAGAAAAAAAAAAAAAAGACTTTCAATTAGCCCCTCTCACTTACCATCCTGTACCCTGTTATTTGTTGAGTGTCATTTAGCTACACTAATGATTTTATTTTTTCGCAATTTGTAAATTATATCATCTTGCCATCGTGATAAAACAAAACCAAAATAAAAAAGGGCAAAGTGATGTAGTTCAAATCATAGAATAACAAAGTGAAAATATGTTAAACACGATGAGGCTAATGGAAGTTTTCTCCTAAAAAAACCAAAACAGGAAGAAAAAATAAAAAGAAAAGAAAAAGGAAAAACAAAAAAAAAAAGAAAAGAGAGAGAAAAAAAGATCCTCTAGCAAGCTGATTTTCTCATGCTTTTTTACAAGATGTGATTCATGAGCCCATGTACAATCACAAGCCCCATGATAAGTGAGTGGTCAATGTTGGGCTCAACCACTAAGCTAAATACATCATCTCCCAATGCAACTCCTGAGCTTGTTTGCTTCCTCTTTACCTGTCTCAGACAAAATTGAACATCAATTGTGAGCACATTCCAAATCCACTAAACAATGTAAACTCAACAAATCTTAGTACCAAATTAAACATTAATCCTAAGTCTCTTTAATTACGTACCTCCGCGACGACGAGTCCACTCAAATTATCGACGATCTTGTAAGGCGACGATTTCCTACTAAATCCATCGATCTTGTAGCACAAAAGTTGCCCACTTTTGCTCCAAATTTCACAGTATGGTTGTTCACTTGATCCTTTGAGAATTCTACATGGTTTTTTAACCTTGAACCATGGATTTGCCTCTTGGTGTAGGCCATTCCACTTATAGCCCTCCCATCTCCCAAAGAATAGTTTCTATAACACCAACAAGAATAATAACAAGAAATCAGAATTGAATTAGTTCAAAAATCCTTTTAAGAGATCAGTTGTGAATTTACCTTCTTTAGGATCTTGAAGAGGACCTTGCCACTAAGATCCATTAGATACACTTTGCCACTACACTTGCAATCATAGTTGTCGACGCGGAATATTATTTGGCCCTTCGAATCGTATACGGTGCAACCATTTCCATTCAACACTAGGGACTTCATCCATATAGTAAAAATCTCCCTTTTCGCGCTCATGTAACAACAAGTAGAAGAAGAAGAAGAAGAAGAAGAAGAGGAGGGGTGAACTTTTGCCATAAGAGGAAATGAGCTAGTTGCTTATTTGAACATGCTTTGCAAAGCATTTATATATAGGAACAATTGCTTATAAGCAAGAGCTAAAGTGGCCACTTAAGTAATCGAAGCTAATTAAGTACGCGTAAAGTGAATAATTAATATTAATCTTCAGATAATGTAGTTATAATAGAGGGGAAGTGACATAAGTTAGCACACTTTTGTTGTCTTGTGGCGGCTACTCATAAACTTAAGGGATGCTTATCATGTTTTACTTTAGTTAATTCGATGTCAATGGATGTACCGAAAGGAGTAGCTTAAAGTAGTAAATGTTAACATAAGAGAGTTCTCTAATAGACCTAACCGCCATAGACATTTTTTACACGCTAAGTGAATTAATTAATCGAAGCCAAGTACTTGAGAGGTACTGCTTTTTTTAGGTAATGTAGCATATATAGGGGTGGTGTGACATAATAAGTCCATTTTTGTTGCTTTGCGACGGCTAATCATATATTTAAGTCATGCTTATCTAACATAATTTAGTTCACTAATCCACACGGGATCGATATACTCATATACACAAGGAGTTGCCTTTGAAAGAAATTCTTTTTCACATGATTAATTATAGCTAGGAACTATAAAAGAGTTGTATGAGTCATCATTCAAGTACACTAAACCAACTTTACCTCCTATATTACTTAATTAAAGTCGCGTTTGCTTTTATAACATTGTTTTTACTCATGCAACCACCCTTGAACATGTCATCTAAGTAGACCCATTTTCTCAACTTTGGGATGAGAAAAACAACAATATACAAACAACATACATAAACCTAATGGATCACCATGCACATGGCCAATTGTTGTTAAAATAGGATTAGCTAAATTTCGTGAGGTTGGAGAAGCACTGCAGCAACTTTTTGTGAACTTGTGATTACTGTGAACATATATTATACGCCGCCCATTCGCTATTGAAACAACACGTAGCATGATCGCGCGGATGATAGATTACGATGACTTTTGATCCAATTGAGGCATGCATATAGATACATGTTTAATTGTCTTTTCACCTCATAGAATAAAAACTTGATGACAAGTTGTAAATATGTTTCCATGTTTATTTACTCGGTTCAATTCCATAATTATTTCACACTTCTTTGTCAAAAGTAGCTTAAAATCTCCCCCATCTGTTTGTTCAACACTTAAGTGATGTGAATATATATATCTCTTAGATCATATTTGACGATGTGGATTGTTAATTTGAACACCTTAAGATCGAAAACTAGATTACAGTACCGGAGATCCGATACTATAGATAATATAGTAGCCCCATTCACTCTCTCTCTCTCTCTCTCTCTCTCTCTCTTTCTCTCTCTATAAATATATATATATATTTGTGGCTTCGAATAGCTTCCTTTTTTTTTTGAACTTTAGAATGATTTAGTGTAGGTAAAATTATTTCGAAAGGAAGAAATTAATGTTTCTTTCCCTTTATTTTTCTATAGGAGATTTGTTTTATGTTATTTGTCGACCATTGATAATGTTTCTTTTCCTTTATGTTTCTATGGGAAATGTGTTTATGTTATTTGTCGAGCATTGATAAAGCAAAGAAATATATATGAAGCTTATGCTAGCTTTTTTAGAGTAAATCACAATTAGTGTACATAATTGCTTGTTACCTTACTTAATTTCTCTTTCCAAGCCTCTATGCTATCACAATTTATCACCCGACTAAACTCTCTTGATTTTCCAATATAATGAGGAAAAATTATAACGGATCGGCTAATCTTGAAATAAACAGCTAGCTACTTCCAAAAAAAAAAGAAAAGAAAGAAGATACTTAAGGATTTTCAAAGATACTTAATGGTTGATGTACATGTGTAACTAATAATTTCAGTACCAGCTTGAGTAAACAAATTATACAAAATATCTAATATTAATTGCACTATTTACTAGCTCTTTTCTTTGTAAATCAGCATAGAGAGATTGGTAGGCCAACCATCTAGTACATCACAATTAGATGTCATTGCAAAGATTAGTAGGTTTTTGGCTTGAGAATGTTTCTTTTAACAAGATACTCTAGACAATGGCATCTCTCTCTCTCTCTCTCTCTCTCTCTCTCTCTCTCTCTCTCTCTAAACAATGCTCTCTCTCTCTAATAGGATATATACTCTAAACAATGCTCCCTCTCTCTCTCTCTCTCTCTCTCTCTCTTCCAAATAAAAAACATATAAAATTTTAAAACATTACAAACCCTAAACCAAACCGCCCTTTAGTCTCATCTCTACTTTCGACGTCTGACACTCTGAAAGAAATAACACATGAAACTTGAAAAAGATAATAATTTACTAGACAGTCAGCAAACGATGTGGCGAAGCATGTTCAGGTGATGATTTTGCCTCTCACGGTGACTAACGCAATTATGAGTGATTTTGACATGCATCCTCATTTTAGCTATTTCAAGAATGCTAATTGAATAATCTTCTTAGCTAAATTGGTAACTTAAGACATTGAAACGCAAAGTTGTCTTTTCGATTAGCTGAGAGTTGCACCACTTTAAAGCTTAGAAATAACCTTAAACAAGTCCAAATTGTGTTGAGAAAAAAACCAAAAGCAACATGTTTTAAGTTGCCCAATTTGCCTTTGTTTAGTTTACAAAGCCTAAAAATCATCTCATTTTATGTCCCACAATCATATTTTTATTTAACATCCAGCATAGAAAATGATTGGTGGGTCTCTTTCTGAATTGGTCAAAGCACTTTTGGTACCTTTTTCCTTTAATATTGGATTGGTACCTAGCAAACAATTGAGTATGATTACGTAATCCACATAGAAGATGTCATCTCTCTTCTTTCTTTCTTTTTTTTTTTTTAAGAAAAAAATAGCACACTGCCCGCTTCATTCATTAAAATGATAAATTAAGTAACATGGATGAGGCAGCACAAACATGAAAGGGGGCGGAAAAAAAAAAAAAAACTATTAATCCCAAAAGCATACAAAACTTTTCTGAATTACACATCATCTTGAATCAGCTGTCCAGCCATTCAAAATTTTAATTTTGCTATCCAATCTTTTAATTTGTTTGATTTGAATTAGCCAACGGCACTTTGACTATAAATTTTAAGTTAATTACTTATTTTAATAAATTTATAGTTTACAAAAAAAAATTGAAAGAAATTATAGTTACAATAATTACATGAAATATACTAACTAAATATGTAATAACAAACAACACATTCAAATTTTAAAATTTAAGTACTAATGATTGACTCAAACCACACAAATTGAAAAGATAGATAGTAAAATTAAAGTTTTGCAAGCTTGAACAGCCAAATCAAAATGGTTCATAATTCAGGTAATTTTTATATATTTTACCTTCTTTTTTTAATACCCAATTAGCCTTTAATGCATGTACTACATAAGTGAAGGTTTTGTACTACAAATTCCAACTTGATTGGAGGAATTAGTATCCCAAGGTAAGGATTTAGATGAGATAGTTTGGGGAATAAATATCATTGGGATAGTGAGCCCCTTGGAACACTTACTGCTGGGTAGTTGTTACCTTTGGAACTGTTATCCTTGGGGATAAACTATACTTTGAACAGTTATTCATTCCTCAGGAAACTGTAACACTGTAGAAGAAAAAGATTAAATAGGTTTTCAGGTAACAATGATTTTGACATTGTTGTTCAGCTCAACATTGATTTAAAGATTACCAATTAGAGAATGCAATATTTCCGTCGAAAAGTGCATTTGCCCCGTATAAAGGCACATTACAGCAATGTGCTTGACATAACATTTTCATCTTAAAAATAGAAACTCTAATACGAAACTTTTATTTTTATTGCATCAAGAAGTTTAGCAAAATGTTTGTGTACATCATCCTAGCTGTAATCCACTGTCTTTAGTGTACTTTGGTATAAATTAAATTTGTCCTCACTGAGACCAACTAATCAAGATGTACATAATATTTCAAACAAGTTTGTGTTCTTAAGCTTACATAGATCATAAAAAGTTTCAAAAACAGTGGAATTGCTGCATAGTACAACGGTATTTACTCATTTCACTTCTTCTAAAGCCCCACTATTGACAATTTAAGTACACTCTTTTTCTGAGGCTCCACTGTAAGAGAAGAAAAAGTGGTGTGTCCCATTTTGAAACAATGAATACACCACCTGTGAAGAAAACAACTCAAGAGAGGACAATTTTAGGTAAATTTAGTATTACTGCAAACAAATTAGGTCAACTCTGGAAAAAGAATCAAAGAAAATTTTGCTAATTCTTACCCTCTTTAACGAGCGTTTATGGAAAATATTGAAGGTCGAAGCTTCTATAAGAGTGTTGTTTGAGTAAACCGATTTGATAAAGCTCTATCGACTCTTTCATTGGTATCCACCTTAGATGCCAAATTGTTCCGCCTTAAATAGAGCTTCTTCTGTTAGCACCCGAATGCTCATTCAATTTCGCACCGGCAAAAAGTTCGGTGGTTTCCGTTTGCAAAACACCTGGCCATTGTTTTTCATAGTAGATAAACTATTCCATAAGACAAGCCAAACAACACCGAATTCAATATCCTATACGCTTCAAATCATCTCAGTTACCTGTATAATTTTGTGAATCTCTATATCTCCAAGTCATCAAATGATAACCTTTTTTCCACCACATTCTTAAGATCATTAACAACCGCATTGAGTTGACCAAGCACCTCATTAATCATCGCGTTTTGAGGATGAACCCTAGAATCCACGACAAATACATGAACCTCCTTCTCGACCTCGATCCAACTCATCCCCGTATCCTTCTTCACGCCCATCTCCTTCATCTTCTTCATTATTCTCCCTCTTTCCTCCCATCTCCCTTCAGCTGAATAGATATTGGCTAATAGTACATAAGCCGCAGAACACTCCGGTGAAACGCAAATCAGTTGTTGTGCCGCATATTTCCCCATCTCCAATTTGTTATGTATGCTACACGCCCCGAGCAAAGCCTGCCAAAGAAGAGCATCGGGCTCGATAGGCAATCCTTCTATAAATGCTTTTGCTTCTTCCACAAGCCCGGCTCGGCCCAGCATGTCGACAACACAAGCATAATGCTCGATTCTTGGGGTTAAACCATAGTCCGAATGCATCGAATTCAGGATTTCTATTCCTTTTTCTGGCGAACCAACATGGCTACAGGCATGAAGTAATGACAAGAATGTTACGTCGGTAGGGTTTATACCTTCCTCTTTCATGCACTTGTAGAGTTCGAAGACCTTCAAACCATGGCCATGGCGTGCGAGTGCCGCGATGATCGAGTTCCATGAAACCACATTCTTGTAAGACATTTGGTCGAACAGTTGGATTGCGTCACTAAGTTCACCGCACTTTGAGTACATGTTGACGAGCCCGTTGCACACAAAGATATTTGAATAAAAACATTTTTTGATAACCAGTGCATGGATTTGCTTGCCGAGTATAAATGGCGCGAAGGCCCCAAATGCTCCCAAAACAGCCGAGACCATGTTCACGTCGATCTCGATCCCTTTCCCTACTATTTCCGCAAAAAGCTCAAACGCTCTTTCTTCCAATCCATTCTGCGCGAAACCCACAAGAATCACTGTTAGCGAAATATCGTCAGGGTTTCTGCAACACCGAAATATCCGGAGCGCGTCGTCTATCATTCCACACTTTGAGTACACATCCATGAGAGCACTCTCAACACAAAAGTCCATAGCAAATCCGGATCGCATGACAAGGGCATGAATTTGTCGACCTTCTTCGAGGGCCAGCGATCCGGAGCAAGCCAAAAGTGCGCTCGCATAAGTCAAAGAGTTGACTTCGACGAGGCGCCGCATCTCTTGAAACGAAATTAAGCTCTCCTCACATGAATTGCTCTGCGCCAAGCCGGAGACCATGGCGGTCCACGTGATCACGTTCCTCTCGCGCAATTCACCGAACACCTTCTGCGCAGCGCCGGGGCGCTCGCATTTGAAGTACGCGGTGATCAAAGCATTCCCCACAGAAACCACCTGCTCGTGCCCGCTCAAAACCGCCAACCCGTGCACCATTTCGCACGCGAAAAGCAGCTGCGGCGCCGCGCACGCCGACAACGTGGTCGTGAGCGTCGCGCGGTCGACCGGGCACGAATCGAAGCGCCGCATCGCCCGGAAATACCCAAACGCCAATTTCACCTCGTCGCGCATCAAACACCCCGAGATGATGGAGTTGAAGGATATCGAGTCTCTCTGAGGCGTTTCGTCGAACACCTTGCACGCGTCGCATAAGCGGCCGCATTTCGAGTACATTGAGACGAGCGCGTTCCACGCGACGGTGACGTGGCGGGAGATGGTTGGGTCGGGCGCGAAGTTGGGGCGTGTTTTGATGATCGCGGCGTGGAGGGAGGAGCCGAGGCGGAGGTTGGATTGTTTCCCGCATAGGGAGAGGAGCGTGCTGAGGCGCGCATAATTGAGGGGCGGGGGCGCATTTCTCATGCCCGCATAATTTTGCTCCGTAGTAGTGCGTTGGTGCCCATTTTCCCGTAATGTAGTAAACTTTGAAATATTTGATTTTTTCCGATTAGTCTCTCGAAACATTCGCAAATAGTTTAATACATTCTTTTTCTGAAGCAAAGTTGGTGCTATTAAGTTTTTTGTTATTGGATTAAAAGATGTATGACTAGAATGATATGGGTTCTTTAGAGTTGAGTGGGTAGTTGGTTGAATAGTATAATCGAATGGATAAGAATGATAGAAAAGATAAATTTAACAACAGAAAACTTGATAATATATATATATATATATATATATATATATATTATCTTCTATCATTTTCGCTCCAATGATAGAGTCATTGGTGCTATTAATAGTATTCCAGTCTAGTTCTATATATAGAGTCCGGCTGAGATACTATCGATAACACGAATCATTTGGTGCTATCAAGTTTTCTGCGAATAGATTTACCTCTTCTATCATTTTCATCCGTTCGATTATACTATTCAACCAATCACCCACTCAACCCTACACTTTACCCTCTTGAAAACCTACACTTTACCTAAAATTACATAAAATTTTTTTATCGTGGCTTGTCACAATATTTGCATAATTTGTATCATAATATATAGCTACTAGATTTTTAATTCTGGGAGGGACAAATATGCTGTCAAGTAGATTGTTGAATATTATGACTAACGGACCGAAATGGTCAAAGAAATATTTCGTGCTATCGATAGCATAGAAGCCAAACTCTGTTCAATTTAATGGTAATTACAAATTCATTGCACAAAGAGGCACAACTTGTATCTATAATTTCAAATCCACCAAAAACCAAAAAGCTTAGTAATTGAATAGCAACCTCATCCATGTGAAACCAAAGAGTCTAACTAAAAAGAATAGTTATTTCCTTAATAATATCCCAAAATATATCACCTAAAAAATAGTCCAAAATAATAACCAGGCACTAACCCAAAATAATAATAATAATAAAGAAAAAAAGCAGCAGCCTCACTTTGAAGTGGCTGTAACAAATCATATAACCAAAGCTACAAAAAAAAATAAAAAATAAAAAATAAAAAAAAATCTGCAAGTCGCAGACATTATATAATCCTCCTAGCACTTGACTTCCTTGAGCCCATATGCAAAGAACAAAAATGTCGGATCCGTTGCGCCATCTTTGTAGTAAGCGAAAACCAAGCTACCATCATCATGCATACTCTCGCCGACGAAACTGCAAAAAATTGCGATAAATATTAGCTCATACCGATCAAAATTTATAAAAAATTTGCATCGGAGAACAACTTTTAACAAGACAGCAATAGTCCGCACACATCTTTTGTATTTACTATTGGATGATATGTAGAGTGTTTCTTCTTATTCGCGCATGTACGAGCATGTTATATGTATGTAGACCAAAATGCGTATATAAGTTCAAGAGAGGAGAATGTCTTATCAATTAAAACTTACAACTGCAGATCGCTAAGCTTCGACAGCAGATACTTGGTAGCTCCCTCGATGTGCTTCTTGAAGAGCGCCTGTTTCTCATCGTCCAACTTAGGAGCTAAGAGCTTGATATACCGCTTCATGAACGTCACGAACTGCCTCTTGTCGAAAGACGGTTGCTCCTGTCGATAAAAAGGATTTTACAGAAGAAATAATATTAAGTTCTCTAGATCAAATTTATGAATATGGTGTCCGTGAAACGGTAAAAGATAAGTAATGTTGACGAAATAATAAGTTGTAACCTGAAGCCTAAAGGTATCGACGATATCCACCACCTTCGCGGCCTGGTCGTCTACGCCTTCATCTTCTTCGGCACCTTCAGCTGAAGGATTTGCGCCAATATCAACGTCAACGGCCCCCTGAACCACCCACTGCAAAATTCCAAAGAATACAAGAATATATAAAGTAATAGACGGTAGGTGTCGTTACAATTAATGAAATTTTAAGAAGCCTTAGACATTGCTTATATAGATGATGACACTTCTAAGGCTCTTACAGGGCGGGAAAAAACCGCTAGAATTACCTTTCCTTCTACTTCCCATAGCATCCCATTTTCTATTTCTTCGTAGGGAAATGAGTCCGACAACAGCTCATCGCCTGAATTGAGAAAAAAAAAAGTACATAAATTAATATCAAAATAACAATCAAATTCTCGTAATCACACAATAGTTTTCGAATTATACTGGGAAAACAAAACCATCCTACGACATAGCTCTCAACCAAAAACAAAGTTGTCTCCATGACTTTTAAAACTATTTTTAATCACAATGCTATTCTAATACGGAAATATAGAAAACCAATACTTGATAACCTAATTCTCTCTCTTAACTTTTTGAATATCTTACATGAGACCAAAAATAAAGGGATTTGGTAACCTATTCTTTAAAAAAAAAAAAAAAAAACGGAGAATTAAATTTACAAAAATCAGAAAAACATAATGTGCTAACAATGTTCCATCAAAATTATTCAGCTTAAGTACACAAATACATAGCTGCTAAGCTCTTAATCATTGATGAGTTACTATGGGGACCTGTTCATCCCTATAGGCATAAAAGAAGAGCCAAAGGGGCAGACGTAAAGTCCCTGCATCACATTACTCGAATCAAATTAAACATAGCCCCTCTTTTTTTTGAAAATAAAATCAAATTGAACAAAACTACTCTTATCATAAAAGTGTTGAATCTAATGCTAAAATAAAGGCTCCGAGAAGCGAAAACAAGAGCCTAATCACAAGGTGAAGTTTCGATCACATGCTCAAGCTCCCACACATAAACGATGCGATCTTAGAGTAATTATTACAGCACGAAAACAAGAACAATTGGTGATTAAATCGAAATAAAAAAAAAAGGCCAAAAAGACATCACACCTTTAGGGCGAAACAACAAACACAACGAGGGATTAGAAATCTGCGAAGATTAAAGAAGGTTGAATCCCGATACCTGTGAGGAGATCCTGGTAGACGAGCATGGCGCCTTCTTCTCCGACGAGCAAACCCTAACTTCTTCTCCGACGAGCAAACCCTAACCCTAGAATGAGAGAGAGAGAGATAGAGAGAGAGGGGGAGAGAGAAGAGACGAGAGAGAGATGTCGAAAGCGGAGGCGATGGGGGGAAGATTATATACGCGAGAATCGAGAGCAGTGTTCGACTCGGATTAGGGTTTTGCCGAACCCCTTTTTATCGCTTTTTAAATTCATAATAATTTAATAATTCAAAATTCATAATTTATTTATAAAGATAAGGGACAATTTCAAAAACCCCATGTGGTTTTGTACTTTCTTTACTTTAATATTCTATACTTTAAAGTGTATCAATTTGTTCCCTATGATTTCGTTTTTCTCTTTTATTATCAATTTTATTTTACTTTTTTTAAATCAGTGACAAAGTTAAAATAAAGGGTAATAAAGTAAATATTCGATAAATCTATGTGGGTATTTGAAGTTTTTTGTATATAATTTAACGAAATATTAAGAAAAAAATTGCCAAAAAGATAAAAATAAAACCACAACGGGGCAAATTAATATATTTTAAACCACAGAATACTAAAGTGAGAAAGTGCGAAACCACGGGGGGATTTTGAAGTTTTCCCCAAAGATAAAGATGGTGAAACCTTTTTTTCTAGCTTTTTAAAATTTATAATAATTTAATAATTAATGATCACTAATTAGTAATTAATTAATTAATAATTTATAAAGTATTTATAATTTTATCTGAACAGTCTAATAATGAGATCTTATTTTGAACTATTAAATAATAACGAGTTATTAATACCAGTGGACTGAACCATCCAAATAACTGAACTAAACCAAAAACTAATTGAACCAAACCAAATAGTTTCAAAGAAAAAAAAATACTCAAAACTAATCATAATCACGTATATATAATAACTCCAAATCAGAGAGTACAGCATTATGTTTCAGACATTACTCTGAAAACCAAAAATAACCAAAAAGAAGAAAATTTAGTTCATATAAGCAGATGAACACACATTAAATAATTAGCAAAGCTGAGAATTATAATACAAAAAAAAACATTTAGGTGGTAGAAACAAATGGTGTCAGGTTCGGAGAGCTGTTCATGAGATTGGTGTGATTTCTCCCTCTGAGGAAACTGGAATACCACCGCGCGGAGAACCGCGGATACCGCTTTCGATCTTCGTCGCCAAAATCCACATAATAAAGGCCGTAGGAATATTCGTATCCGTAGAGCAATTCGTACGCATCGATGAAAGACCAAGTGAAGTAGCCCAGAGTGTTTGATCCATTCCTGATACAAAGAGAGCCGAAGTTAAATTTAAGATGAAAAGGAGAACAGAAGCTTTATATAGTGTTTATGTATTTTTGCACGCAACCGAGAAATTTGAGTCCACTAAGAAATATATCACAAAAAGTTTGAAACTTGAGGTTTATCATCTAGCTTGGATATGCGTTTCTTATTTTTCAGACACACTTTCTCCTAGCTTTGAAATTCAAAAGGAGAAACTAAATTCCCAACAACAGATATCGAAGCGCTCGTTTTTAAGGTAGAGATAAACCTAAAAGTTCATTACGGATGATCAAATGTTAGAGGGTCTGCTTGGTGCTTTTTAAGTAGCGTTGCTCAGAAAAGCATTGAAAGCTTCACAATAGAAAGTTAAAGCTTCTGCTTTTTAGGCTCAAAAACTCATTTCAGCTACTCGCCATAGCAAAAGCTTTACTACTTCTTAGCATAAAGAAGCTACTCCAGAAGCCAGGTCAATCAAAAATTATAGCAATTCAATCGTTTGCAAAATTAGAAATTTAGGGAGGCGGGGGGGAAATCACGACTGATTTATTTAGTAGCGAGTGATTCACCGGCTTACAAAATCACAATCACGCAGCCAATTAACTCTTTCTTGCGTATGATTAGTAATGCAAAACAAAATCAATAATCGATTACTTAGGAACTTAGATTTATTTACCTGAGAGCAATGAGCAGGTTTTCCAAGTGGTCGCTTATGTATTTGACCCGACGAACGTCATAAAGCGACCCATTTTGTGGCATTGCAAAACCTGTTGTTAAATGTTGTGAAGGGTCAAGTTAATCAAACTCAGAAAAAGAAAAAGTTAGATAAGTTAATTTCGTTAAGACTAATACCAGATCTTTTCCTACTAGATCAATCTTTGCCATTTCTATGACATATATTTCTGCTTATTACTCTATTATCTCTTCCATTACCTCTTTAGCCGATGCACGTGGCACGGCATACCTACCTAATATCCAACCCACACGTGAGCGGGAGTGTTAAGACTGATATTGGGCTGTTTCCTACTAGATCAATCTTTCAGTAAACAATCTCAATTTTTAGCCCTAAATAATCGTTACTTAACTAACGACCTTAATTTGTATCTAATCATCCCTTTCAAATTTCTCACTCTAAAATGTTTTGACATGTATTTAGTGACCTTCCATATGACACACTCTAGACCAGAGATTACAATTCAAGTATAGTTTGCCCCATCCCTAGTTTCTATATGAGGGAACATTATAGTCGATTATTAGCTCGCTTAGAAAGTTTTTACTGTTGTTTGCTGAAAATAAAGTAAGAACTTACCATTTTCATGAATGTAGATGGGAGGATTACCATAAGATTGCTTGAAATACTCCAAAACTCCTCGAAGGCCAGACGGCAGCACAGGGAACTGAATAACACCACAAATTTCTGTTTTTAATGAGCATAATTTTATAATAATCAAAAATAAATCTCCAATCTCAAAGAACTCTTACCAGTGTGTCGGATTTCGTGAGCCCATTATCTGCAGCTAGCGCATCATAAATCAATGATAAAACAATAAAAATATAAAATCTAAGTTCAAGTAACAGATAACATAATAGGGTATATCCCTGTTTAATCAAAAAAGTAACAGATAACATAGGTGTGTCTGTCGGAGAATTGGAGACTGTACCTGTAACCACAGCAAACATATCAGCCCTGAAATCCCTCTGACTAGCCGGAATGTCGTGAGGATCATCCTTCACGTACATTGCCGCGTAATAATTCAAACTTATAAAATCATATGAACCCGTAAGTTGTTCGGATTGGCTTCTCGAGAATTTCGGCAGTTTACTGCCAACCATCTTCCTCATAGTTTTGGGGTAGTCTCCTCGGTAAAGCGGCTCGATCAGCCTAAGATAATATAGTGTCAGCATTCAGCAGCTTAATTAAGTCAACATAAAGGAGGTGTGTATATAAAATTGATGGCGCGAAACTCTTTACCATCCAACATAGAAATCTTGAGCTCTCCTGGTGGCAATTATATCATTCGTCGAGTTTGTGAGTGGTATCAAATGGTAAACGAAGACGTTTATTCCTATGAACCCTTGCTGCTTCGCCTGCATCACGAATTTGTAACTAAATTTGTAAACTTGCAACTAAAAGAACAAAACTTAAATAGGGACCACACTCGGAGACTTAAAATTTGTAATGAAAAGCAAAAATTGCTAGTTAGTAAAAAAGAATACTTTGTATTTTCTCGCGTATAGTGAGACAGCTGAACTATGAGCCAACAAGCAGTGATGCATGACAATGTAGGGTTCAGTAGGAGAGTTTCCGCGAGAACAGTTGCCAAAAGGGTGAGAACACCTCTTTGGCGGAGCGAAGCCCAAATCATAACCAAGCAACGCGAGAACGTTAGGCTCATTTAGAGTAGTCCAATGCGAGACCCTGTCACCAAATTCTCTAAAGCAAACATCCGCATACGCTGTGAAATCGTCGCTGGAAAGGAAGAGAACAAAGTTGTACATATATGATGATATGAACATAACTGTAACTCAATTGGAAATAACAATACACCTAACCAAACTACGAAAAGAAGAAAAATGTAAAGAAAGGAGTAATATTACTATATATCTAAGTTGAATTAGCTCTTCTTTTCTTTTCTTTTTTTCTTCTTTGGATAAGAGTTGAATAAGTAAGTGACACAAACCAGAGAGGATAAATATTACACTGGTGGCAACAAGTCTTACACAATTTTCGGGCTCAACCATCCTTCGTATTCGTCTTCAAGAACTTGCGGGAGATCATAATGGAAAAGCGTGACGTGCGGTTTAATTCCTACACGAAACATTCCAAACATAAAACTGTGTGAAAAACAAAATAACTTCAAAAAAAAGAAAAATTAACCGTAACTTTTAGTTCGCGGTGATACCATGGTTTAGAAGTTCATTAACAAGATTGTTGTAATATTCTAGCGCTTTCGGATTGACTCTTCCTCTCCCGTCTGCAAGCGTAAGTATCAATTCATGTCCCAAACATTGCGTCACACTCTTAGTATGATAAGATAAATAAGTGTGCAGTATGTCAGAATCATACCGGGGATTAACCTCGACCAAGAGATGGAGAATCTATAGGCATCTAATCCTGTCTCTTTCATGAGTTTAACATCTTCCTGTATAAAAGTAACATAAATTGAATCTTTTCTTCTCGACAACTACATATCCGAAAACGATATTTTTTGCACCCAGAAGTATGATTATTTCTTTCTGCTGCATACCTTGTACTTGTGATATTCATCAGAGGCAGTATCTCCAGTCCCTTGCATATATCCTGGAATGAAAGTGGAAAATAAAGGAGGATTCTGCTTGCTAGAATCAACTTATTCAGTGAAGATAATCGGTGATGAACTAGACGTTACGGACACAGACATGAAATACGGAACACGACAAGACGAATCGGCAGCTTCCAAAAATTAGGACAAAGACATGGCATGGACACCATTGATGAAATATAATATTGTTCATATATTAAGAATTTAAAATTATAAACTTTGATTTTGAGATTACAAATTATAAATTTTTAAATTTTAAATTTTAAAAATAAAAATAAAGTTGTTTCCACCCCTATTCCCAGGGTTGTTCCCACCTTTAGCAGATTATTCCAGAATAACTGGCTAAGAGTGTTCCCACCCTTAGCTATTAGTGTTTGGGTATAAAGGAGCTTTTATCCTTGTACCAAACAAAGTGTTAGAGAATAACGGTTATTTCATATTATTTAATATGATATCAGAACAGGATGTTCTGAGTTCGTGTCACACCATACTCCTAATATTATTAATTTTCTTTCATGTAATTCAAATTCACATCATGTTCATCGCAAAAAGTCAACACGCATGGTTTAAAAACTCTACCAAATATAAGAATATTGACACACTGTTCTCTGCCCGTATAAGTTTTAGAATATAACGTAGAGATAGATATTTAAATATTTTTATATGTAACAACTATAATTAATAAAATAAGAAAGGAGAAGAAAATTGGAAGAAAAAAAAAAAGAATAAATTGTACCAGCATGAGCAAAGGTGTCCCAAACACTTGGACTTCTCCCATCCTCTGCTGCTGCTCCTTCCACCTACACCCAATCTAGCATAGTTTAAAAATTCTCCAAGTGCCAATTATATGTTTATTATATTAAACAAGTGTGTTCCCTTTTTCTTTCTTTTTTTTCTCTCTTTTTTCTGTTTACTTTTTATTTTTGTGTGTGTGGAACTGTGGAGGTGGGTTCTGTGATGCATGATGTCATGCGAAGTGTCCCTATATTAAAATAATAACTTGAGCAACACTATAGGTACACCAATATTAGTATATATTTTACATCGTAGGCTCTCCATAATCCAAATTTAAGTACTTGTCTTATCAACTTTTTCTTACATATAATTTTAAAAATTCTAGAAAAAATTTTAAATTCTTGAATGATGGGGCGTAAGATGTATAGATTGATTGAGAAGAGAAAAGACAAATAGCAGTTATCATAATTAATAACTAAGAACACCTCTAAATTTCAAAAACACAACAAAAGCATGATCAACAGCAGGATCTTCTTTCCATGAATTCTCTTGCAGCTGATGCTGCACGTAAACATGCATGAAAACACATGCATATGCGCTTAAACAGAAAATGTGTGAATATATTACATAGGTATACCACTAAACTCTCAGTTTCTATTAATTTGCTCTAATTTAATTTAAATTTATGTTTTAAAAGTGCTCAAAATAAAAAACCATCTTACCCAAAAATAAAAAAAAATAAAAAATAAAAAAAGAAAAGAAAGGAAAAGAAAAGGTGAAAAAAAATAGAACAGAAGAGGGAATTAAACCCACTTGATAAGCAGAGGTGCCTGAACCAAAGATGAAGTTACTGGGAAAATCATCTCTACTAAGAAGGGCTGGGCCATTTTGTTCTCCATTTCCCACCATGATCATCACAGTGAGGAGCAGCAGCACAAGGAACACCATCACCCTCATCATTTTTCTTTTTTTTTTTCCTTAATTCCTCCCCAGAAGCAACTAAACTGGAAGAAGATGACAAAAAAAGAAAGAAGAAAAAGGGTGTGGATCACTCAGCTGTGGTGGTAAAGGCAAAGAAGGGCTTTTTTTTGCAAATGGCCCCCTGAAAAAATTTTATTTTCAAAATAGCCCTGTCAAAATTTAATTTGTAAAAATGGTCCTGACCCTGCCACGCAGGCACCACGTCAGCGCCACTCTGGCAGAGCTGGGACCAGTGTGTTAAATTGAATACGGTGAACCATTCACCATATTCAAACAAGGTGAATGATTCACCGTATTTTACACGGTATATTTATATTACTTTTCTTCCCTTTTAGGGATGTCAACGGGTCGAGTTTGGATTGGGTTTTAAAAAATCCGAATCCAAATCCGAAAATTAAATTAAGACTCGAACCCGAATCCGAACCCGTCGGGTTTTAAAAATCCATACCCATATAACTTTAACATATGGATACAGGTATGGATTTTTAAAACCCGCCGGGCTCGGATTCATGTACGGGTTTTAATTTGATTTTCGAATTCGATTTCGGATTTTTAAAAACCCGATCCAAACCTGACCCGTTGACATCCCTAAAAGAGAAGAAAATGAATATAAATATACCGTATGAAACACTATAAATCATTCACCGTATTTGAACACGGTGAATGGTTCAATGTGTTCAACTTAACACACTGGCCCCAGTCCTGCCCGTGTGGCCCTGACGTGATGCCTGTGTAGCAGGGTCAGGATTATTTTTGCAAATTAAATTTTAACAGGACTAATTTTAAAATAAAAATTTATCCGGGAATTAAATTGAAAAAAAACCCGGCAAAGAAGAGTTGTAATATATATAAACATTTTAGGAAAGTACCTACCAATGATAAACTACAAAGAGAGAAGAATCTAGAGCACTGTCCAAAAAAAAAAAAGAAAAAAAAAAGAAAAAAAAAGAAAAAGAAAAGTGGAGAGCTCCGAACGATGCCTCGTTAAGTGTTATTTTTATTTATATTCCAAAAATATAATTATTTTATTAAAAATTTATATTTTTTATAAATTTTAGTATTAAAAATATTAAATATAAAATTATATAAACATCATTCTCTAACAGTTTAAGCTTTTATAGTATAACGGTTGTTTCATATGGTATCAAAACAGATGGTCCTGATTTTGAGTCATGTCAGGTCCCTAACATAATTAATTTTCTTCCTTTTAATTCAAATCCACGTCATGAGTTTTGTAAAAAGTCTCGCCACGTCATGGGTCTTGCAAAAAATTTCGAACTCAGACGTAATTTAGCAGCTTAAGCCTTTAAAGTACAACGATTGTAAATTAACACCTAACAGTTAATCGGAGATTCCCTAAAAACTGTTGTTGGAAGTTTCCCCGTTGAAGTCTTATCCCACTTTTTGACCCAAGAGCACTTGGGAAGCCTCAGGGATGCTTGGTCAAACTTTTTAGACAATAATTTGGAGTTAAAAAAGTTTTTTATTTTAATAGTAAAGTCAAAATTCTGGTTTTAGAGGTCCTAAAAACAGAAATAGATAAAATCAGCGTTGTGAAATTTGATTTTATTATTGAATTCAAATTTAAATTTAAATTTTAAATTATAATTTGTAAATTTAGATTTTATTTTTTAATTTCTTAATTTTGAACTTGAATTTTTTAAATAAAAATTTTATATTTTATATTTTATAAAATTATTTCAAAAGAAAATATTAAGTAATTTTATAAAATCACTTCATAAAAATTATCTTTCTATCATACTTAGCCAATTTGGCTCTACAGCTCTTTAATAAAAAAAATTCTACAAATCAAAATCAATTCAGCGAAAATTACTTATTCAAAAGTTCGGCCAAACATGCTCTATCCCAGAGTGCCGTGACTACCAGGATGAAGTTACTTGTATATACAGAACTTAAGAGAATTTTTTTAATTTTGCCAATTTGGCGAGCCAAAAAGGCTCAAATAAGAATGTAGCACAAGCATTTCTACAAAAAACTTATTCAACAAAAATCACTTATTCGACAAGTATTTTTGCGAATAAGATCTACAAATTTTTTTTTTTTTCGACTAGACTTGTAAATATCCTCGAGTGTCGGGGTACTCTACCTACCAAGTGCCTAGGACTCTCTCTCTTTGTCAGACCCCTATCGAAGGAGGACTGGGAGGGGATTATTCTTAAATTACAGAGAAAGATTAACGGTTGGAAAGTGAAACTTCTTTCATGAGGGGAGAGTTGATTCTGACGAATGCGGTCCTTACCAATCTACCCATTTACTTCTTGTCTTTGTTCAAGGCTCCCAAATGGGTGATCGTGCGTGTTGAGACTTTTCGTAGCGACTACTTCTGGTCTGGAGGAAACAATTACCCAGGCAAGGGATGCCTGATAGCCTGGAAGAAGATGTGTAGAAGTAAGAAAAAAGGAGGGCTTGGCATTTTGGACTTAGCCACAATGAACCGTGCTCTCCTGATCAAATGGTGGTGAAAATTTCACACGGATCCTCAGCTTCCATGGAACAAACTTATCCACGCCCTGTATTATTGTAGAAGAAGACCTCTGAAGGAGGAAAGATCCTTTAAACCCTTCTCTTTTTGGTGGAAGGGAGTACTATGCCAGAACGAGATCTTCAGTTGGGGGATAGCCCACAAGATGGGGATTTCGAGTAATATCGACTTTTGGTCGAACCGTTGGTGTGGGAAATCAGCTCTGCAGGTGTCATTTCCTCAGGTGTATGCTATGTCGAACCACAAAAACTTGAAAATCTGCCAATGTTTGCAGAACGATGACTGGGACTGGAGTAAAATACTAGGAGACAACAATGCTTCGAGTTATGGGTTGTGCCCTAATTTTTCGGCCTTTGTGGAGAGAATTTCCGAACTCAGACCTGAGCAGAGTTCTGATTGTGTTATTTGGCGGTAGAGCCCGGACGGGACATTCACAGTGAAATCGACTTATATGATTCTGAGTGTCGGAGGCACAAGGGACAACCGAGCGAGCATGATCTGACAACTCAGTATACCTCTCAAAGTCAAAGTGTTTTGTTGGCTAGATCTCAAGAAAAGGCACCTTACAGCAGACAATCTTCTTAAGCGAGGATGGACCAGAAACACCGCCTGCATGTTATGTAGGGTGGAGGAGAAAACTGTGGACCATCTTTTCACTCGATGTGTTTTTATCAGATTCTTGGTTGTGACGGCTTTGGATGCATGGTATCCAACCTGGGGACTTGGGGGAGGATGTTGGTTGTGTCTAGGATAGATGGATGGAGAGGAAAGGAAATCAGTCTACCTGCCTTAGGCTTTTGGGACTTGCAGCTTGCTGGTGGGTCACCTGGGAGGCCAGGAACTGTGTTATCTTTCGAAAGATCCTGCCGACCCACTAACTACGGTCCTTAAGATTAAACGCTGGACAAACCTCTGGGTTCAATCCCTCTGCACAAAGCGTCGCTTCTGTATTCGATAGTTTTTTTTTTGGGGGGGCGTTTTCGCCCGATTTGAGGCCCTCGCTGTCTTACCTCGTGTTCACCTAATTCATCATTTCAATAAATGAAGTGGGTAACATGCTACTTTTCTCTCAAAAAAGAGATCAACAAAAATTTCCATGCATGTTAAAAAGCTCATAACTAGATAACTCTTTTACACGAAGTATATGTCACCGTAAGAAAATGGATAATGGAAAGGACATTAGTAGGTTCTAAGTTGGTGATTGAGCTATATTAATCTTTGCATTTACCTTGGCTCCATGCTATTATCTTCTTTTCTTTTCTTTTTTTTGTCTCAAATTAAATAATATTTGTCGTAAGTCAGATCGTAAAACTTTATCAAAAGATTTAGTTTGTCATTTTTTAAAAAATGCTAATTTTATATAATTTGATACACTAATAAAAGAATTTTTTTATTATTATTATGAATAATTAGCTTGCAATGCAGCCAATCTAATAAATATTTTGGATAAAAAAATTACAAGTAATCTACTGCCATCTCCTACACTATTTTATATAAAAATTTTATTTAATTAACTGGGCCTTATAAATTTTTTACTTGGTTTTAACTTTCAAAAATAGATGTTAATATAAATTTTTAGCGATCACAGTTGTACAAAAAAAAAAAAAAAAAAAAAAAAAAAAAAAAACTCCAAATATTTTTTTCTCTTTCTTATCTTTTAACAACAAATATCTATTATATGAAATCAAAGGCCAATTTGCATAAAATAATCCACTAGTTTTGGACTTTTGCAAAAGTGAGCCACATTTTTCGTTTTTTAAAATTCGGTCCGATTTTTCAGCAAACTGACAAAAATACCCTAATACCTTTTCCTCTCTCTTTTTTTTTCTCTCGTTCTTTTTTTTTTTCTCTTCCCAGAGAGCAGCAGAGGCAGAGGCGGAGGCGGGCCGCTTCGGTTTTGTCCGGCGCATCCTTACTCTCGCCCGCGCACCCACCTACCCCCCATCCTCCCTCCTTACCTCTGTTCCCGCCGAGACCGTGCTGCGACTTCTTTTTTTTTCCCTCTCCGACCCTTCTCCACCGTCTCCGATGACGACGCCTATCTCACCCTCTCTCGCCCTTCTCGCCCTTTCCCTCTCCCTCCTCCTTCGTCTCCTCCACCGCCTCCGACGACGACGCCTCTCCGCCAATATCGGCGCCGCGGAGGTCGCTGCGGCGCCGCAGCCTTGGAGCGAGAGGTCTTTAGCGGCATCGTCGCCGGCGCCGTGACCGTTGGCCGAGAGGCGTGACAAAAAAAAAATTATAGAAGAGAAAGAAGAAAAAAATAAAGAAAAAAAATTATATAAGAAAGAAGAAGATGATGAAATTGCACCGTTAAAATAAGATTACACTGTTTTAAAATAAATTTGCACTGTTTTAATGAAAATTGTACTATTTGATATAAAAATTACGTTCTTTTGGAATGAATTTTACACTCTTAAGGCTAACATTGCACTATTTAGGAGAATTTTACACATGTTTTTATTTTTTTTCTTTTTCTCTTTCTCTTCTTCTTCTTCTTCCGCTGCTGCTCCCGCCCGGCTGCGAAGGCGCGGTGGGGGCTATTGCCGAGCTCCGAGGAGGTCCTTCCTTTCCCATTGTCAGGAGCCTCCTCGAGCTCGGTGATAGCCCCCGCCGTGCCTTCGCGGGCCAGGCGGGAGGCAGCAGCGGTAGAAGAAGAAGAAGAAGAGAAAGAGAAAAAGAAAAGGAAAAGGAAAAGAAATAATGTAAAATTTTTCTAAATAGTGCAACGTTAGCCTTAAGAGTGTAAAATTTATTCCAAAAGAGTATAATTTATATATCAAATAGTATAATTTTCATTATAACAATGCAAATTTTTTTTAAAACAATGTAATCTTATTTTAACAGTGCAATTTCATCATTTTCTTCCTTCTTATATAATTTTTTTGTCTTTATTTTTTTTTTCTTCTTCTTCTATAATTTTTTTTTGTCATGCTTCTCTGCCAACGGCCACAGCGCCGGCAACGCCGCCGCTAAAGACCCCCCACTCCAAGGCTGTAGCGCCGCAGCGACCTCCGCGGAGAAGCTTCGTCGTCGGAGGCGACAGAGGAGGCGAAGGAGGAGAGAGAGGGAAAGTGCGAAAAGGGCGAGAGAGGGTGAGATAGGCGTCGTCGTCGGAGACGGTGGAGAAGGGTCGGAGATGGGGGAAAAAAAAAGTTGCAGCGCGGCCTCAGCGGGGTCGGAGGCGAGGAAGGTGGGGGGTGCGCAGGCGAGGGTAAGGATGCGCCGGACAAAACCGAAGCGGGCCGCCTCTGCCTCCGCCTCCGCTTTCGCCGCTCTCTGGGAAGAGAAAGAAAAAAAGAACAAAAAAAAAAAAAGAGGAGAGAGAAAAAGGTACAAGAATATTTTGGTCAGTTTGCTGAAAAATCGGACCGAATCTGCAAAAACGAAAAAGGTGACCCACTTTTGCAAAATCCGAAAACTAGTGAATTTTTTATGCAAATTGGCCGTAATCAAATGGCTCAAGTAACTTTAAACCCGGCTAGTTATTAAGAAAAGAAAAAGACATACAAAACATATCTGAACTATGAACTAATTTGAATATGCTACCTTATTTTTCAATTTGTTTAATTTCAGTGAGTTAATAGTATTTTAAATATATAGTTGCAAAAATTGTATAAAATATACTAATTAAATTTGTAAAAATAAGTAATTCATTCAAATTTTAAAATTAATGTGCTGTCGACCGGCTCAAATGAAATAAATTGAAAATTTATATAGTAAAATCAAAATTTTTTAAATTAGATAGTCAAATTAAAAAAAATTATAGTTCAAATAAATTTATTTTTTTTTTAGAAGCGTAGTGAGTTTTAGTTCAGGTGTTGGGATCCGTCCTTTTCTTATATTATTGAATACTAATAAATAACAAAAACTTCTTTTTCCTGGCATTTTTGCAACACCATCCTAAAATCCAAAAAAAACTTATCGTTGTACTCACTTCACATATATTTGCATACACGTGTAATTACTTTTTTCAACGAATGCAACACGCAATGAATCACCACCCAAAAAAAAAAAAAAAGAAAGAAAAAAAAAAAGAGGAAGAGAAGAGACGGGCAGAGAGAGAGAGAGAGAGAGAGGCAGAGAGAGAGAAACGTTGGTTGTTGTAGTGCATGACACGTTTTTTTCTCTAGAAGCTTTGGAAGTATTTATTTGACAATAAAAAATTAAAATTTGATAATGGTTTTGTTTACTTTTAAAGAAAATAAAAAATAACAAAAATGGTGCAGCGACCGATCAATTTAGATATAATTATAAATATAGTAGAGTTAGAAATATATGTAGTTGAAAATATAATAGTTATAACTATATAAATCCTATTTAGTTAGATATAATAGAAAAATTTGCAAGTATAAATAATTAGTTTGGTTGCATACAGTTGATAAATAATTTTTAAAATTTTATTATTTTATATATGTGATGGTAAGATTACCTGCAATATAAAAAAGAAAAATAATTTTTATTTAAATTGAGGAGGTAAATATACTTTTTATTTAAAGTTACTCTCTCCAACTGCTGTAGTTGGAACTGCGGCCAATTTGGATGTAGTTCGAACTGCTGCAGTTGGGCCTCATCCTGTAGTTCCTACTGCAGCAATTGGAGTTAAATACATTAAACCAAATACGAAATTTGTATTTATATACAGTTACAACTGCAGTATAGTTGCAACTATATGCAACCAAACGGCCCCTAAATAAAGTACAATAATATTGGTGGTGATCTGCTTATTGGCCAAAAAAAAGAAGAAAAAAAAGAAGCATGATAAAAGCTTCTAAATCAAAAGATTATGTGATTTTATAAGATTAGAATAGAATGTATGTTTGTAGCATGAGATCTTTTGGACCGAATCGGATCACAGGGTGGTCGGGCCGACCCGGATTTGAATTGAAGCCGGGTAGGACCGCCATTCTTTGGACTGCGGCCTTGGATCGGGTCGGGCCACAAGCCGACCCATGTAACTATAGTTTTGTTATTTTTATATTTTAATTTTATTTTGAGAAATTTTTACGGGTTCTTTTAAAAATATAAATATATAGTTTTTTTTTTGTTAAACAAATAAGTTTTAAATGACTTTTTCTTAAAATAACGTAAAATTTGAATAATTTAAATTAATATTTCAAAATAAAAAATATTTAAAAACGCGGGAGGCTTGGTGCTTAGCCGCAATCCAAAATGGACCAGGCTGTATCGGACCCTATGGGCCGACACAGCCCGCATCCAAATGCAGGCCAGGGTGGCCCCAAGCTGAGGCCCAGCACAGCCTGTATCGGCCCAGTCCAAAATAGATCAGGCTGCATCCGAACACGGTCGGCCGTGCCCGGCAGCCGTGTCTGGCCGCGCCTACAGTCATGGGTGCGGTCCATGCAAGGCCACATCTGCGAGCCGGCTGGGTATGGCAAAGCACGGCCAACGGCCGTGTTAGGCCGGACCAAACCATGTGCCGCCCGGCCCGTCTTACATCCGTAAGCATTAACACAAAACTGCATAACAGGAGGGCCTAGAGTTTAAATGAAGCACAATGTAGGTCCATTTTGGCCTATCATATGTTGCTCAAAAGATCGAGTAGAAAGCTACTGAATCCAAAAATAGAGTAGGACTACTGAGCGCTATTAGGAACACAGCAGTCTTTGAATTCCTAACGTCCCAACCATCCATCAATTTTGATGAATGATTAAGGTGAGAGAGAGAAAAAAAAATTAGAGAGAAATTGAGTATCTTAATTTCCCTTTTTTCAAACTTCTCTTTAATTTATCTTCTCTCTTTTACCCTAACCATCCATCAAAATTTATGAATAATAGAAAGTTAGAAATACAAAGATTGCTGTGCTCCTAATAGTACAGTAGCCCTACTATCCAAAAATATATATTAACACCACTACTCAAGTATATAACGCTTATAAAAGAAATTGATAGATAAAATAGAAAAATAAGGATTTAACCTATTATATAATGTGAAAATTTTAATTTGTTAAATGTTGACAGTGCAGATGAACTTACGACCTCACCAAAAGAAGGGATTTAGAATTAATTTTGATACCATATTACTCAAAAGATCAATTTAGTAAAAAAAATAGGCCTATAAATATATATTAACGTATTAGAGTTTGTTAATAAAAAAAAAACAAAATTTTCGGTGAAACTGTTCGAAAAAACATTAACAATTAACAATTTTTTAGCAGTAAAGTTCCTCCAACTGGTTCTAAGCCTCCCGTTAGAAAAAGCAGCAAATGCAAAAGCAAGAGTTTTATACCAGAGCTTTTGCTCTTAGAAACTCAGAAACTCATTTTAGCTTCTCGCCACATTCGCAACAAAATTGATTGACAAATCTATAAATTTGATTAAGCATCAACTGGCTTTGGCAAAATTTAAATTGCAGAATACATATGTACCAAGAGAAATCAGGTTATATGCCTCACCACGATGCATCCCAGGAAATTCACCCAAATAAAATTTTCTAAATATAACATGTTTTGAGACATATAAGGTAATAATAAGGTTTAGAAAAAAGGAATTTATATTGCCGAAACAATTTTTACAGTTATTAGTTTATTACTGGAGCGAAAACGCCCAAAACATAATTAGATACAATAAATCTGCTCTGACATTATCAAAATCAGAAAAACACCTCTATTGCAACTACAAAAAAAAAGAAGAAGCATTATTTGTGCAATCTATAGAGTGCTCCAAAGTTCGTTAAAACTTCAAATAGCAAACATTATGAGACTAGAAATTTCATAAACACGACGTACCAGTAGAGAGAGTGAAAAAATTATTACAAACAAAAGGGGCAAGATTCGCATATATATATATATATATATATATATATATATATATATATATATATATATATATAAAGAAAAAAGAAAAAAGAAAAGGAATGATCGAAATAAAAATGAAGATCTTAAATTCCAAACTGATCAGTGCTTTAACCAATTTTCTCTTATCCTGATGTAGTTATTATAAAGTCTCAACAATATGCAACAGCAAACAATGAGGATTCAGCACCAGTACGGTACCCAGAATCATTTACTCCACATTAATAAATGAACTCAAAATGCTTGTAAACGGTAAAGCTCCAAAACTAAACAGATATTTTCTGATTTATAATCCAAAATTATGAAGGATTCACAAATTAAACAAAATCACTATGACAGAGAAACTGCTGCATGTAACTAACATCAATAACTGAAATGGGAGGTATCAGACCTGATATTGTCTTAGAAGAGGCAATGAAAGCTACCAAATTCCCAGTTCAAAAAATATTTCTATTATCCACACTCGAGACAAAATTCTCCATGAACTATCCATAACAACTCGCAAATTGTTGGAAGTTAAATAGTAACTCAGCAAAAAGCAACTTTTCATCAAGTATTGTTCAAACACTGGGGAAAAAAAATTTAAATTCCAATTCATCAGTCTCAAGCATCACATAATCCAGTCAGAAAAGTTAGTAATCAAACAGATTGCTGCATTACGATTATGTTCTTTTACTCGAGCACATTTGAACTTCTTCAAGTACCAATTTAAGTGGGGAAAAAACTGCAATTCAACGACTACAATCAAATACCAAATTAATAACACAACTACAGATGTGTTCATTAACAATACACATAAACTCGCAAATTGTTCGGAGGTGGATGGATAAATCTGCAGAAAGCATTCATAAAACTACACAGCACCAATCACCCAAATCCCAATTTCATCTGTATCGACTACCTACTAGTATCTTATAATTCTAACAGAAAATTTAAAAATTAAGCAAGAATCGAAATATAATTCCGACAAAACAAGACCATATTGAGAGAAAAGGAAGGTTTTTTACATATGCATCGGCCTCTCCGCCCCTGCACCAAAACATGCCCATTCTTGCAAAACATAATTCGACAACTACAATTCAAACGCGAATCTCATTCGCGTGCGCTACTCAAACTGGAGACAAGAAATTCTCCATTAATTATCCATAAAAACATTACATAGATAAATGACTTGTAAACAACTATTCATCAAAGTTCACAACAACAAACATTAATATGACCAATTTTTATCATCATCCTAGTAGAGAGAATGTAGCAGTCAACTAGCAATTATTCCCAAAAGCAAAGGCATAACCGAGGGAGGCATAGATAGATAGAGATGAGATTTTACGTATACATCGGCCTCTCCGTCCAGGCGCCCGAAACGTGCCCGTTCTCGCAGACAAAAGCCCTCACGACGGGCTCGCCGTCGTCGTGGAACCCGAAGAAGCTCCGCAAGCAGAATGCGGAGTGCAGATCCCAAGTATCCTTGCAATCGCAGAACGCGCAATCCAGGCCGATCTTGCCCCTGTTCGAGTCGCTGATCGTGCGCCAAACCCTAGACCGCTTGAAGTTCTTGAAGACCCCCCGGAAAAGCATGTACTTGCGCTTCTCCTCGGCGTGGATACAACCGGGCCAATTGCAAATGTACAAGGAATCGCCGCGGAAGCGGCTCGCGAGGAGCTTGTTCCCCTGCTCGCGGCTGAGGGTCCAGGAGCCCGAAGCCAAATGCGCCTCGACGGGGCCGGCCCGGTGCTGGGGCTTGCGCTTCCTGCAGAAATCCCCGCGGCGGGGTGCTGCTGCGGCGGCGGCGGCGGCGGCGGCGGCGGGAGGGGTAAAGGAGGGGTCCTTGGACTCGGATCGGTCGTAGACTGTGTCAAGGTAGAGGTCGTCGAAGAGGGACCAGCCGACCGAGTTGGGAGGTGGGGCTGCCGAATCGGTGGAGGTGGGGGGATTAGGGTTAGGGTTAGGGATATGGGGTGGGAGGAGGAGGTTGCGGTCGGGGCCGATCTCGCGCTCGAGGCCGAAGTCGGAGTGCTCGAGGAGGACGCCGGCGCGGAGGAGGCCGGGGCAACAGACGGAGAGCTTGTGGAGGCTGGCCCAGCCGTCTCCGGCGGCGGCGGCGACGGCGACGGAGAAGAAGAAGAAGAGTTCGAAGGGGCGCTCATCGTAGAGAGGGGTTTTTTTGGGGGATTTGTTAGGCAATTTTTGTTGAAGAATAGTTTGTAGAGAGAGAGAGAGAGAGAGAGAGAGAGAGAGAAACAGCAAGAGGGGAATAGGATTTTTTTTGTGGGTACTACTAGGTTACTATTTTAGGGTGAGGAAATTTTCTATTTTATTTATTGAGATAAATAAGTATTAATTGTGGTGTGGACTGTGGGAAGGTCCGGAGAAACTATTCGGTGGACAGGTCCACTATTTATTATTATTTTTTTTTTCTATCATTCATGTGGCCCTTGACCGTTTTTGATAGTTCACGGGTAAATTTAATATCCTTAACTAATATAATTTTTACACAATATGATACTATTTGGTAATTACACTAGAACAGTGATGATATAAGTTTTTAGTATGCCGTTATTAAAGAAAAGGCTATTTTAGAAGATGGTAACATTAAATATATTTAAAATTACTAGCTTAAGTAACAAATAGAATTACTGAATTATTCGATTAGATCCAATAATTTTGATTGAATGAATTTGGATATTTTAGTATCAGTTTAATTTTTCTTTCTCTTCTAAAGGAAAGTTTTGATTTCAAAAGAATGGAATGGATTGGAATGAAATGAAATGAAAATCATTTGAAACTACCTTGGTGAACCAGGTCCAGGGTAACACTTTCTCCAATGGCGTGTGACTTTTTGTTTGTTTTTATATCATAGAGAGAGAGAGAGAGAGAAGAGGCTTGAGGCTCTAGTATGCTTTATGCTTCTTCTCCTCCATAAAGAGAGAGAGAGAGAGAGAGAGAGAGAGAGAGAGAGAGTTGTGTGGAGGGGAAGTGCCCAAGCAACATAGTTTAGTGGAGTGGGTGGTCCTTGGAGTATGAAATGAAGAGAGAGATGAATGGTTGTGGAGAGGAGGCTGATCACATGTTGAAGAGCCAAAAGTATAAATAAATAAATAAATAAAAGCCAAAATAAAAAGTCAAAAAGTGGAGTAGAAGTGATAGAATACACAAAAAGGATCCATAAAGTAAAATAAGCATAAATTACACATTTGTTAAATTTTGAGCAATGCTAATAGTGC
>NC_033634.1:3037715-3063876 GCF_001540865.1 Ananas comosus | reverse complement strand
GGGGGGGGGGGGGAGAGAGATCTAGGAAATACATTCCACCCCTTCAAAAATAGGGTGTTGTCTACTAATCACATTGATGTGATCGGTGTACTACACTCTTGCCCTTTTCATGAGTGGAGTGTATTTTGGGTTGGGCTGTATAAGAAGCATTTTTTAAAAATTTTTATGATTCGTCTATTTTTACTTATTTCGTTTGGTTTGGGATAAGTAAAAAGTGGTTATTTCAGGAATAAATATAAATTAAGATATAAGCAAGGATTAGATTAAATTTGTATTTGGATGAAAATTGAGTTATTCTTGAAAATAAAAAAAATAACGTTTGGTTAGATAAGATGGAATAAAAATTTAATTGGATAATTATAAATAAAAAATAATAATATTATATTTTTCTTTATATTTTATATTTATATTTTAGAATTTAAATATAAATTTTAAAATTTTAAAATTTTAAAATCTCAAATTTATAATTTTAAATTTTAAATTTTAAAATTTTAAACTTTAAATTTAAGATGAAATTTTAATTTAAAAATATAAAAATATGAAATTCTAAATATAAAAAATTTAAAATATCATTAAATTTTAAAATTAAACAATTTAAATTTTAAATTTTTAATTTTGTAATTTTAAAAATTACAAAATTTTAAAAATTTTGTAATTTAAATTTTAAAATATCATTAAATTTTTATTTTTTAACTTACGAAATTTTAATTTTAAAATAAATTAAAAATTCTCTCTCTCTCTCTCTCTTTCTCTCTCTCTCTCTCTTCACGAGTGAAACAAACTGGATTATCCCAACTTGTTCCACCCTGAGGTGGGAACACTAGTTTCCACCTCTTAATGGGCTATTCTAGAATAGCTCGTTAAGGTAGGAATTAGTGTTCCCACCAAATTTTTTTTATATTTGGGGGATAAGGGTGGAATAAACTCTTTAGTCCACCCTTATCCCCCAACCAAATATAGCCTTAGATCTTCGGGCATAAATTACACCTCTAGATCGGGTGTAGAGATAGCACTCTAATTCACTATATATGAGAATGCTACTGATGTATCTTAAATCCTCTCTGTTTAAGAACTGCTATTTTCTAGTTGTTGCATCAACATCTTTTTATACTAAAAATTACTTAAATTTCTTATAAATTTTAGAATGACGAGTGTAAGATCTACATCGCCTATTTATGTGGTGTACAAATAGAATTTCTCGTTGAGTAATGTTACCGGCACATTCGAAAATGAGGCTTAAACCCCTTCCATCCAAAAACTGTCTGTTTTTTCTTTAATTGACAGTTGTCACATTAATTTTTTTTATACTAAAAATTATTCTTGTTTTTGTGAATCGTAGGATGTAATGTAAGGTGTAAAATCTACACCCTTTTGCAGCGTACAAGGAAAATTTTATCTTTATCATTTGAGATTATAGGGTTATCACTGTAGATTTTTAATTGCTAAATATGTCTCTCGAAAGCTTCAAAATACATGAATATATCTATGCTGGTTAAGTATTGTTAATTGGAGCTAGTCTCCTATCCTATCTATAGTACCGGAGCTTCAGTACTATAGTCTCGTTTTTAATATTAGAGTGTTCAAATCAACGATCCACACCGTTAAAACTGATCTAAGGTATTAAAAGTTTTTAGAAATAAAATTTTATATTTTTTCGACATAGTTTACTTCATGATCAAACTATTTCAAAATTGTCAATTTTCAATGGCTACTATGGCGAGTTTGGAGTTTAACGGTGTAGAAGAATCTAAATTTCTTCAAATTTTGATAGAAAATACTTTAAACTATCTAGATTAAGGTTAACATTCTTAATCTTGAATTTAAAAATTCTATGCTCAAATTTTAAAGATTATTCAATTTCTACCGTCCATTTTGACATAATTTATTTACTAAGTAAACGATGTCGAAAAAAACTAAAATTTTATTCCAAAGAACTTTATATATCCTAGATCATATTTAACGGTGTGGATCGTTAATTTGAACACCCTAAAATCGAAAACAACACTATAGTACCGGAGCTCCGGTACTATAGATAGTATAGTAGTCTAATTCTTGTTAATTGACTCTTATTTTAACCTTCGAACCGTTATGCCCTTGATGAAGATTAGGTTTTTTTGTAAAAAAAAATTATGATTTGTAGTTTATAGTTTATATAGAATGGTATAAAATTTAGAATGAAATTATATAATTGATAAATAATTTAAAACATAACTAAAAAAATATCTATCTAAGGTAAAATAATTATTTTATGGATGAAAAGGCAGTTTTGATCCGTTAAATAACGGAAATAGATATTTTTATAAATATCCTAATTTAAATGAATATATATATACCAACTAAAACTTTGTCTGAAAAAATATACAATTTTATCACTTTATAGGGATAAATAGATACAATTAATTTTTCAGTATAATTTGAAGGTGAGATTACCTATTAATATTTTAATTAATTTACTTTAAATAGACGGTATCTTCTAAAACACTGGTGCTGAATTAGAATGATGCCTTAATAAAAAAATTGTAAAATAAAATAAAATGAGAGGTGTGAAATCTAAATTTAAATATTTAAATGTTGTCGGTAACTTGTGGCCAATTTGCATAAAAAAATCCACAAGTTTTGAATTTTTACAAAACTGGATCGTCTTTTTCGATTTTGTAGATTCGGACTGAATTTTCAGAAAAGTAAACAAAATACTCTTTATTCCTTTCTCTCTCTTTTTTTTTCTCTCGTTTTTTTTCCCCTCTCCGAAAAAGAGGTGTAGGCGAAGGCGGAGGCGGCCCGCCTCGCCTTTGCCGGCTGCGCCCTCGTCCGCGCACCACCCACTCTCCTCGCCTCCGACACCATCAAGGCTATGCTCGCCACCGTCCATTGGGACGCACCTTCTCGCCTCCGCCCCATGCGCCCGCTCACCTCTTGCACTCCTCGCTATCGACCCCGCCGAGGCTATGCCTTCTCTTTTTCTTTTCTCTCCGAACCTCCTCCACCGTCTCCGCCGTCCTTTGTGACCCACCTCCACCTCTACCTCTACCGTAGCAAATTTTTCACCCACCAAATCCACTTCTGTGAACTTGCTGTCCTCACCACCGCCGCCAACAACGAAAAAAAAGCGCTTCTCAGCGCAAAAAATCTCGCTGGCGAGGGATGGGACACACAACCCACCACACTCATCCCATGCCGGCAACAAGCGAGGTGGAAACGGAGGAGAGCGTGATGACGCCGAAGAAAAGGGTAGGGCGGTGGCGAGCGTGGCTTCACAGAGGGCAGCGGCAAGCATGGCCTCGGCGGGGTCGAAGGCGAGGAGAGAGCGGAGGGTGCACGGGAACATCTTTAGTCAAGCATTTTTGTTTAAAAAAAACTACTAAAAATAAAAAAAAACTAGAGAATATAGAAGAAAAACTAAAGAAGAAAGAAGAAGAAGATTAAATTGCACTGTTAAAATAAAAGTTACACTATTTTAGAAAAATATTGCACTATTATAAACGTAAGTTGTACTTTTTAAGATATAAACTGTATCCTTTAAAATAAAAGTTATACTCTTTAAACGAAAGTTGCACTATTTGAGAGATAGTTATACTATTTTTCCTCCCAAAGAGTATTCATTAGATGAAAGTTATACTATTTAAACAAAAGTTATACTACTTGGGAGATAGTTACACTATTTCTTCTGCCAAAGAGTGTAATTTTTATTTAAAGAATATAACTTTTATCTTAAATTATGCAGTTTATATCTCAAAGAGTTGCACTTGCATCTATAATAGTTAGGGATGTAAAACGGACTGGGCGGCACGTGGGTCGCCCGGCTCGGCACTGCCTCGGGCCGGGCCACAGCACGGCACGGGTACTGTAGCACCCGTCCCGGGCCAGGTCGGCCCGAAACTCTAGGCCGTGTTGGGCCAGCATTTTGAAGTCTGACGGCCCAGCACGGCGCGGCCCGAAACGGGCATGGGCCATGCCGGGCCAAGGGTAGGCGGGCGGCTCGGCATGGCACGGCCCGCTTGGGCCGTGCCAGCCCGGCCCGCACCCCATGGCCAATTGCCTTGGGCCATGGGGTCTGAGTTCCCCAAGAGCTCTCCTCCCAAGGTCTGCTAGGGAGGAGGACTTTTGGTCCAATGGACCAAAGAATTTTGGTCCAATTATTTCTTTTTCCTTTTTTAAAAAAATAAATAATACAAATTTATTTTTTTAAAAAAAAATTAAATATTTACTTTAGTATAATTCTTTTTATAATTTTTTAATATTTTAATCAAAATATTAATTTAAATAAAAATATTTATTGTTTATATTTGAAATTTTCATACCAAATGTTTTTTTAAAAAAATAAAAAATAAACACTTTACTGGGCCGGCCCGAAGCACGGCCCGGCCCGGCCTGGCACGGCCCATGCCTTCCGGGCCAAAGGGCCGTGCCGGGCCAAAGGGTAGGAAACTTGGGCCCGGCCCAACCCGTAAGTCCGGGCAGGGCCGGGCCGGCACGGCCCACATTACACCCCTAATAATAGTGAAACGTTCTTATAAAACAGTGTAACTTTATTTTAATAGTGCAATTTAATCTCTTCTCCCTTATTCTCTAATAAGGCTATGTTTGGTTGGAGAGTTAAGGGTGGAATAAAGAGTTTATTCCACCCTTATCCCCCAAACACAAAAAATTTGGTTGGAACACTAGTTCCCACCCCAAGGTGGAACAAGCTGGGATAATCCAATTTGTTCCACCCGTGGAGAGAGAGAGAGAGAGAATTTTTAATTTATTATAAAATTTAAATTTCGTAAGTTCAAAAATTAAAATTTATAAATTTTAAAATTATAAAATTAAAAATTTAAATTTTAAATTATTTAATTTTAAAATTTAAAATTTGATATTTTACTTTTTTTTATATTTAGAATTTGATATTTTGTATTTTTAAATTAAAATTTNTTTAAAATTTTAAAATTTAAAATTTTATATTTAAAATTCTAAAATATAAATATAAAATATAAAAAATTAAATTTTAATATAAAGAAAGGATAATATCATTATTTTTTATTTATAACTACTCATTTTAATTCTTATTCCATATTACCTAACCAAACCCTATTTTTTTTATTCTCATAAATAATTTAATTTTCATCTAAACGCAAAATTGATCTTATCCCCGCTTATACCTCAATTTATATCTATCCCTAGAATAGTCACTTTTTGCTTACCTCCAAACGAAACAATACCTATTTTTTTTTCAGTTAATTTTTTTTTGTTTTAAACAAACAAAAATACTTAGACTAGAGATGCTCATGTGCACCGCCCTCCTTGCCTCTTACCACGTCAATGCTGCGCTCGCTGCCCCACCCTCTTCTCCGACGTCGTCACACCCTCCTCCATCTCCACCTCGCTTGTCGTCGGCGCTGGATGGGCGCGGTGGGTCGCGTGCCCTTCCCCGCCAATGAACTTCTTGATGCCGAAAAGCGCTTACTTTTCATCGTCGTGGGCGGTGATGAGGATGGCGGATTTCCAGAAGTGAATTTTGTAGGTGAAATATTTGCTATAGTGGAGATGGAGGTGGAGGTGGGTCGCGAAGGACAGCGGAAAGCGGTGGAGGAGTTTCAGAGAGAAAAAAAAAGAGAATTGTGATGCAGCCTTGGCAGGGTCAGAGGCGAGAAGGGCGGGGGGTGAGCGGGCATGAACGAGGGTGCATGAGGCGGAAGCGAGGAGGTGCGTCCCAAAGGGCCACGGCGGCGAGCGCAACCTTGGTAGGGTCGGAGGCGAGGAGGGCGGGTGGTGCGCAGACACGGGCGAGGGTGCGGGGGTAGGTGAGGCTGCCTCCACCTTCACCTTCGCCTCTCTCTTAGGAAAGGAAAGAAGAAAGAATGAGAGAGAAATGAATAAGAGTATTTTAGTCAATTTTCTTGAAAATCTAATCCGAATTTAAAAAAACAAAAAAAAAACTATCCAGTTTTATAAAATCTCAAAACTTTTGAATTTTTTATGCAAATTGGCCATAACTTTTCATGTAATTTACGTATCTATAAAATCTAATGAATCCTCGTGGATTTCAAGCCTCTTTCGCAATTCATGAAAAAAAAGTGGGCCCCTCCCTTTCTAAACTTATAGAATTATTCTCTTAACTAGTTACGGAACCCCGCGCGTTGCGGCGGAAAGTCGATACAATAGTTAATTATTAAAATTATTAAAACTATTTTTAATATTATTCATTAATATTTTTAAATAATATTTATTTTCGTAGTGAGTATATTTAGCAACAAAGGGTAAACGAATCTCCGTGTTGCAACAGGAAGTCGATACAATTAGCTAATTATTAGAACTATTAATATTAATTTTAATATTACTATCATTAATAAATTCCCCTTCTATAGATAATTGATTGAAAGGAGATGATATGAGACAATCAATGAAATTTCCGGTAATCAACAATCATATTCTGCTATTAAGAACTACTGGCACCAAAACTTATCATTTTATCCAAGAGAAAATATATCACATAACAAAATGCAAGTAACAATGGACCTGGTGAAATATAATAATTTCTTCCATAACTAACATATTTCGGAAAGTTCAAGTAAATGTTATTCAAAAGCAAAACATAATAATGTGATAGAAAAATGCTGTCAATATAAGCATACCCATTGTAAGTTATTTTTTGCTGCTGTAAGACGAAAGCATGGATTGAGGATATAGCTCGAGAGAAAGACTTCATATCACCATAAAAATCGCTGATCTCTTTCCACTGACTGAGATGCATACCCTCCGTATATGAAACTTCTGTATTTTTATAATCAACACAGTGGTCATCTCTACCTGTAGATACAAACAAAGGCGACCCAGTGCTAAATCATGATGCATCATGAGATTCTGCATGCAGAGAATTGCCTCATAATAAGGGCTAAATTCTGGAAAAAGTTTGAAACAAATAAGTTCATGTAAGGCTATTAAATTGTGAACAGTTTTTGATTGGGGTGTGTATTACAGAGGCGATTCAGAACCAATTCTATATTTAACCGAAGCCAAATAAATATGCCTGAACTACTAATGTAGAGAATATTGACAGAAAACTAAAGTAAGATTATATAGAGAGATTCAGACAGTTAAATGAGGATTTGCAGCAACATTAAACCTATTATTCTGTTCTTTCTGATAATCTGGGAGAAGATTAGAATGACCTATACCTGGATAATTACTACAATCCAAATCTAGCCTCATTGTAAGATTGTATAACAGAGACAATCAATATCCGTTTTGTGAAAATCAAATGACATGGAGAAACAGACAATATCTAATGTGTTTTGACTTGGGTTAAAGGCTTTTCAGATAGCAAATCATGTATCTAAATACGACGGGACCATACAGACGGCAAAATGAAATGGCTTACAACTATGGCGCGTCAACTTAGACATTGATAATTGAATATGACAAGACTACTTATATTAGGTGAGTTTTGAATTCCCCGTCGTAAGTGAAAGTAACAGTTTCATATATCAGTATCCAAGAAACACCACGCCCCCTAATAGGGCTTGCCTCTAGCGTTCAAAATCAAACAGATCAAAAAGCGACAAGGTAACTTTAGGTGCTCACGCTATGTTGCCCAAGAAGGTGTTGAAACTTAAGCCATTAAGTGCACTATGATACAAAAGCTTCCACTCTTCAGCTTCATTCTGAGAAAGAGCTCCCCCAATATGCCAAGCATATTCTTTTCTCAAAATTAGCTGCTCCGAAGAGAAATTCTCAGGATGCTCAAGCTGTGGAACTTGAAAGCTTGGCCTGCCTACAAAACAACGTAAATCAATATTGCAAGGCCACTATTATGCACCTTTGCAATTGAATAAATGGAAATAAGACCTGAATCAGGCGGCAGCAGCAAACTTCCTAGGAACTTCCTCACAGATGGCACAAGATTGCACCAATTTCTAAAATCTGCTAGAGACATGAACTTTTCAGTTCTTCCTTCAATTTGTTTTGAAAATGTTGCCGCATTGAGAAATACTTCCAGAGTTTCCTGTTGAGAGTGTGCGCCAGTTTCATCATTTTCGGGAGAAAATATTGTTTCATAGATGGATTTTAGAACAGCCTCCAGATCGGACCTGAAAATTGTTAGTGCTAAATGAGGATTGTATATGCAGAAGAAGAAAAGATCGGGGATGCCAAACCGTTCAGTATTTATAGCCAGGTAAAGCAAAAAAGAGAGCGAGAGAGAGCCCGCGAGCACCACGCCTCACGCGAAGTGGGCTGCGATCGCGTTTATTAATGCTCTTTATAATATAACCAGTTGCCTAGAAACCAAACCATCCAAACCTCATGTCTCTTTTCTTATATATCATCATAGCCTCCCAAAAACAAAAAAAAAAGGAAAAAGGAGAATACAACAGCAAGAAGGATGCTAAAAGAAGTCCTAATCCCAACACCCAAAAAATCCACATAAAACACAACTAATTATAATAACAATCTCCTAAATAGTTACCGAAAATAACAAACCGCACCCTAAACCAATATTAGAACAAACCAACATACAAAAATGCATCCTTTACCAAACCATTCACCGGAAACAGAGCCAATAACAATAAAAGCAAAGCATCTAACCCGAATTACAGAAACCAAAGCAGATTTACGTATTTCAACCACAAGAACTGTGAACTAGTTGAAGTTTGACAACACATCTATAACTATAAGTTGTGTTTAAAGAGCGAACAAAACATTACTTCTCACACAGTAAAGTCATCAGTCATAATAGTAGAGCACCTAATTAAAACCCAAGACGAAAAAGCATATAGTAGAATCATCAATTATACAAACACGACTCCTAGCGGAAAAAAAAAAAACTCCCAAAAAAGCCCAAGGTTTTGTCAATCCCTACCACCATAATAACCCGGATACGCTGCCGGGCCTTCCTCAGGAACACCCCCGCTATTACATGGGCAGACCACACCAATCTTTCACTGTTTCACCGAAGCAAGGCACTTAAGCAAATTATCCTTGAACTCCCTCCGGTCTGAAAGAAGTTGCTCTTTCTCAGCAAGGAGAGAGCTGCAGTACCCCTTTAAGAGGTTGCAGTCGCGTCTGAGGCGCTTATATTTACCACGAAGCAAGCTATAATCGGCAGAAACACGCTCATATAGGCTCTTTAAAAATTTCTTCTCTTCTAGATTACTATCTTTGACCTCAAAACCAAACTCATCACGTAATCTCGCAACAGCACGACAGGCGGCGTCCTCCTCTGTCTCATTGACAGTAGAGCAAAACGCGCCCCAGCAACGGATTGTCTCCATAACAATCTCTCCTCTAGGAACCTCCACTTCAACATAAGCACTAAGCAAGCCCCCATTTTCAATTGGGATCCCGTACACAGGTACTGCCAAAGAGAATCGCTGACAGATAATGCGCAGGAAATCTCGGAAACAGATTTCCACAACTACGGTTGCCATGACTCAAGCAAAAAACACCGCACAAAGTAAACACCCACAGAACAAAATATCTAACCGGATAAATACGGACAAAACTTGACAGAATACCCTCTCCTGTAACACTCAAGAGCACCACAAGGCAAGAACGAAACAGGGGACAAAATACCGGGGAAAGTAGAAGAAAAAGATCAGGGATGCCAAACCGTTCAGTATTTATAGCCAGGTAAAGCAAGAAAGAGAGCGAGAGAGAGCCCGCAAGCGCCACGCCTCACGCGAAGTGGGCTGCGACCGCGTTAAATATAATAATAATAAAATTAATGCATACTGACCACCAACCGTAGGAAGAAGCCACACTGGGCTGTACCGCCGAGAACGTGCGGTGGAGGAAAAGTCGCCGCCCACACGACCGACGGCACAACGCCACGCCCCAGTCCTATGGGCTGTCGGAAGGGAACAGGCGGACGGGATGGCCGACGAGACAGGCAACAGGGTGGGAGAAGGCGAAGAGTACGGAAGAAGGTAAACGGGACGTCGGACGGGACAGGCAACAGGGCGAGAGAAGGCGGAGAGGACGAAAGGACGACGAGGGGGGCAACGCTGCCCTGTATGGGAGGATGCGACGGTGTTCCCGAGGGAGGACAGCGTTGGCGTCGCCGCTACGAAACGAAAGAGGGGGGGCGCCGCCGTACGGGAGGGCGGAGAGCGCGAAACGCGGGTAGGGCTCGAGCCCTATCGCCGCTACGAAACGGAGGGGGGAAAAAATCAGAAGGGAGGGGGGGGGGGCGCCGTACGGGAGGGCGGAGAGCGCAAAACGCGGGGAGAGCTCCAACCCTATCGCCCTTTCATAAGCTTATATTGATTAATTAGTGGAGCCCACATTCTCTCTCTTCTTAATTAGGATGTTAGTGGAGGCATGGAGCCCCATATTCTATCTTCTTAATTAGGATGGAGCCCGCATTCACTCTCTTTTTAATTAGGATGTTAGTGGAGGCATTGAGCCCATATTCTCTCTTCTTAATTAGGATAGAACCGCTTTCTTTCAAATATTTCTCACGTTACCTTTTTTTTTTTCGGACTGTTTCCCTCCTCTTTTATGGAGCCCATGTTCTCTCTCTTTTAATTAAGGTGAGGCTAATTTTCTTTCAAATACTTCTTAAGTTAATTCGTCAGGTAATAAAATCAATCCCAACAAAATCACATTTTTATTTTTTCTCTTATCTTTTATTCTTGTATTAAATTATATTTTTTTAATTTCTATCAATAATTTTTATTTTTTATTGTTTATTTTTTATTTTTTTTCTTTGTTCTCCATTGGATTATATTTTTATTCTAAAATAATTTTTAACATATTTTTTATATTATTAACCAATCAAATATTAATTATTTTTTATTATATTTTTATTTATATATTTAATTTATAATTTATTATAATTTTTATTCACCGTACCGCGCGGGTTTTGACTTTTGAAATGTAATGTTACAAAAATTATGTCCGCGTTCCAAACTCTTCTCCCATACGTGCGCACATCATTTTATAAGATCGTGGGATCGTACCGCGGGGCCCTTTAAACTGAAACGCGGGAGAGACTGTGCGCGCCTTAGCGGAGAAGTTGCTTCGCGAGCACGCTTTCGACTCCTCCTCCCGCCCACCACACTCTCCGAGTTCCCAAAACCCTAACACACCGCCCTCGCTTCCTCCTCCTCCACCTACAAACACGAAGGAGACGAAGAAGAGCTCGGAGAGGAGGCCTCATCCATGGCGGCGTCGTCGTCGTCGTCGTCGTCGTCGTCGTCGTCCTTTTCTCCATCTTCGTCGCTCTCGCCTCCCGAGCCCCGCCCCCCGCTCCCCGTCGCGGCGCTCCGCGCCAAGATCGTCGAGAAGATCCGGGAGAATCGCGTCACCCTCATCGTCGGCGACGCCGGATGTGGTAATGCCTCATGAAACGAGCTCATGATCCCCGGTTTTAATCTCGTTCCGTGGTTTTAGATTGCTGCCTCTGTTTATAGATCGATTGCTTTCAAATGAGTAGTGTTGCTGTAACAAGTAAAAGCCTGCGATTTTAGTAACTTCCTTCTTCTGTTTTCAAATGAGTAGAGTTGGTGAACTTTGTGGTTATAATCATAAAACAAAATTATAGTGGCAATGTTTCTTTGTTTCTAAATGTGAAGAAGGAATCTTCAGAAAAAATAAAAAAAAGACAAATGTAACAATAATAGGAACTACGAAGATCATTTCTAGGTTGAAGTATTGAACAGTAGTATAAATTTTGAGAAAAACAAAAAGTACGAAGTAAATACATAAACTGAGCGAAACAGTCTTTGAATCTAAGAAGCTCCAGATTTTGAAGTTCGCTATTAGTTGGAGTTTAGGGCATTGATTCCTTTTGCCTTTTTATTTGCTGTATTTTAAAGGAAAGAGCTCCCAAGTGCCACAGTACCTGCTGGAAGAAAATATAGAACCCATATTGTGTACACAACCTAGAAGATTTGCAGTTGTGGCGATCGCAAGAATGGTGGCTCAAGCTCGCAGTTGTGAAGTAGGAGGTGAGGTGGGATATCATATTGGTCACTCAAATGTCTCGGATATCAATTCAAGGTACTCTACTCTTATTGCAGTCTTACTATTGATGCTTACTAAGCGAGCCTCTCTTAGTGCTTCTCAATGACATATTCACACGAATAAGTTCTGTCATTGAGATAGCGCCTTCTTGGATTATGGTCGATAGAGATGCATGTTTTCTTTTGATTTGCAGTTGTTCTCAGGTTAAATTCAATGGTAAATATAGTCAGTAATAGTTAAGAGGGTTGCTATTTCATATAATTGCTGTTTAATATGATAAGTACTATGCAGCAGATCAAGAATCGTTTTTAAAACTGCTGGTGTTTTGTTGGAACAAATGCGGGACAAGGGGATGGCTGCATTGAAGTATAAGGTTATAATACTTGATGAGGTGCACGAAAGATCCGTGGAGTCTGATCTTGTTCTTGCATGCGTAAAGCAATTTATGATGAAAAACAAAGATTTGAGGTAAGCAAATAACCTTGAATGCTGATGCTGTGATTCTGTAATGTTTTCTTAGATTTTGCCTAATTCATGAGCAACCCTAGAAGCTTGCTAGTCTACTTCTTGATTCGCTAGATATTGTTTATTTTCCATTAAAATGCATCACTGACTCTTTTGGGAACTGTATTTGTAATGCTCACTTAGGGTTGTTCTAATGTCCGCAACTGCTGATATCACAAGATACAGAGATTACTTTAAAGATCTTGGGAGGGGTGAAAGGGTTGAAGTAATTGCCATTCCCAGCGCTCCGCAAAGTAATATCTTCCAGCGGAAAGTTTGGTATCTAGGGCAGGTAAAATTGCTTCTTCTTCTTTCTTTTCGTGGTAATTAGGGTATCTTCTGTTCATTAACCATTGAAATAGTGTTACTGCTTTTTAAATTGGATCTATTATCTACTGTTCATCTCAAACTGTGTCTTAGTTCCAATGCACTTCATTAGCAGCATTTTACCCTATTTTCATTCATCTAAACATCTGTTTCTTATTCTGATCGATTGCCTTTTCCAATAAGAATAATTAATTGTTTTGAACAATCAATACTTTGTAGGTTGCAGATCTTCTTGGGAAAAGTTCAGAGTCATTGTCAACGAGATATTGTTCTGGGACAAACCCTTTCTATTCTAGCGTTGACATAGAGCATGAAGAACACCAACTTATTCATTCATTGGTATTGCACATACATAAAGAAGAACCTGACATTGAGAAAAGCATATTAATCTTTCTTCCCACGTACCATGCATTGGAGCGGCAATGGGTCCTTCTAAGGCCCCTTTTTTCTCTTTTGAAAGTACATATTCTTCATCGCAGCATTGACACCGATCAAGCACTCTTAGCTATGAAAGTCTATAAATCTCACCGTAAGGTAAAAGTTTCTCCCCTTTAGTTTATGCTACTGCAGTGCAATCGAGAAACAGAAGTTCAATTCGAATAAAAGCTTCTTGTAGATTTTCACTTCCTAATCGGGGAACAAAATTGTGGAAAAAGACACATTGATGTTTCATGTTTTAGCCGCATAAACAAGTTAATGTCTTTCTAATTGTAAAAATAGCTATTTATATAACTTAATTGCAGGAAAATCAGTGACTGGGCTGTCGTTGTTTGGGCCTACGCCATTTACCAGCTTTGTATTAAGAAAAAGAAACATCTTATAGTGTGTAGAAATGACTAGTGGTGGGAAATCTGCTCCATTTGCGGTTAAATATGTTGCTGCTAAATTGGACTTAAGGTCTATCTTGATTGAAAATGTCTTTGATTGGGGAAAGTGCAATTTACAATCATGTGGGTATGAAAACAGATTGGATTAGTTTGGATACCAACATCCAAATAAACATATAGTTATTTCTTTCTAGTAGTAAGATCAAGTATAATTTGAAACCTAGTGGTTGGAAAAAATCCCTGCATAAGACACTGCTAATGTCTTTGATTAGAGAACCAAAATAATTATCTAATGGGTGAAAATGAGACTAAACTAAGTGGTAATCAGTAATCAATCAAAATAAAAAATCACTTGAGAGCTGACTGTTGATTAGGCATTGTTCTCACCAAGATCAAATTGTCTTTTCTGTTTTTATTCTGTATGCTTTCTGTTCTTTTCCTGCTTTGACAATAACATGGCATTCACTTCGTTTGAGTTGTAGATGGTAATCTTGCATGTAGTAGTGGTCTACATTTTGATATATGTTTCAATTCATTTAAATCTAGGAAGGCTGAAATTTTTGTAATTAACAAACAATGTTGCTATTTTAAAATCTACATGTATGCTTTTGATGAAATTTACTATGGAAAGAAAAGCTAATATTTTCTGGTTTTAATTTTGGTTCTACACCACAGGTGATTCTAGCAACAAACATTGCAGAATCGTCTGTCACTATCCCAGGAGTGGCTTATGTCATCGATTCTTGTAGATCTTTGCAAGTCTTTTGGGACCACAATAGGAAAGCAGATTCAACCGAGCTTGTTTGGGTGTCCAAGTCTCAGGTACTCAATGAAGTCTTTCTTAAGATGTGGATAATCAATATTCACCATGCTATCCAACTATTGTGACTTGATTCCCCGTCGCAGATCCTTAAAAAAAAAAATCCCTATGGGGTGTCCTGGGTTTTGGAGAAATACATACATGCTTAAGACTTTCTATCCCTACCAGCATCTTGCAATTTCATCACTGATGTGCTAAAAGGCTCGGCAATATGTGACCTTTTCTTATTAATTGATCCTTCTATCACTTTATTAAGTGCGTAGAAATAACAAAGTCATTTTACAGAAGTGCGTAGATGGCTTTACAGGAAAAACTTGTGTTTTTCTCTTTCACGATCTGGGAAGAAAATGATGAGTTTGGGGACTTTACTATTCAAGTGAAAAGATGAAAAGATGCGGACTAAACACAATATCGGGATAGTCCAGGAATCATTCATACATTTTAACTTTAACTAGGATATTTACTGTTGAGAACTAGTTGATCTACTTGGAAGTTTTTTTTTACAGGCTGAGCAGAGAAAAGGTAGGACTGGTCGAACCTGTGATGGCCAGGTCTACCGGTTAGTTCCCAGAACATTCTATAATAATCTAAATGACCATGAAGACCCTGCAATTTTGAGGTTATCCTTGAGGGAGCAAGTACTTACGATCTGCTGTGCTGAATCAAAAGCTATTAATGATCCCAAAGGTACTTCTTGTGACTTTTTGTTTCATACGGCTATGTCATTTATAGCAAATGATTGTTTATTTTTTCACTACATGGTGCATAGGATTGTGTGCTTGTCTGTTCCAAGGTACAATCTAAATTAATTTTCTCCCATCCGTTAAGCTGTTATCTTGGCTGATCTCTTTTATACTTCGTTGACTAGGTCGTGGAAGCTTAGTAGAGCTGTATGCCTCTTCTTCTATCCTTGGCATTTCTTGCAATCTGAATGTGACAGCATTTTTATTTTTGTTGTGTCCAAACTGGAGTGCCCAACAACAATGAAGATAAACAAACCGTTTTTATTCCTCTACAATTTGAATTTTCACATTGCCCTTCAGAAATAATATATTATTCTTGTATCTACATAAATGCTATCTTTGAAAAAGTTTTATTATTACGAATCAACTTCACCTAATGAACTTGATAGCTTCATAACTTTGGATAAGGGTATATCTGTAGGAAGCATTTTCAAAGGATATATATGAAAATTCATGTGCTACAAGGGTGTATATTTAAATAGATCATTTTGCAGGGAGCATGTAAATCCCTCCTCTTTTTTTCAGTGTTGTTTGTCCAGCTTCTCCTGCATCAATAGCGATAAAGTATATTTTACTATACATATTGCTGATTAAACAATTGGCCTAACTTTTCTCAATTTGATGTTTACTAGTTTTGCTGCAAAGGGTTATGGATCCACCAGACCCAGAAGTTGTCGAAGATGCCCTTGATTTGCTTGTTCATATTCATGCATTGGATAAGCCCCTTCCTCCTAGGGGCCGATTTGAGCCTACATTTCATGGCCGGTTACTTGATAGTTTACCTATGTCATTCGATGCTTCAGCACTGACCCTCAAATTTGGTGAGATTGGTTTGCTTCATGAAGGAATTCTTCTTGGCATATTGTTGGATATTCTACCACTTCCAATCTTTCGACCATTTGGGGATCCAGCTCTGGTATAGTTTACTATTTTCTTATACTAATGCTATGTGTACCTTAAATGGTATCCCGAAATGTTGCTTATAAATCAGCACCATACATGTGCCGGTCAGTAAGTGATTTAGCTTTTCCTAGGTGATGCCCATGTCAGATGTCGTGTGTTAATTTCGAAAAAGCTAAATCCATTATTAGCTGCCACCTGTACATGCAAGCTCATATGTTCTGGGGTATATTCTGAGATATCCATAAGTGTACTCCTTTTTCTAATGCATGTCTTGCTTCTGCTGCTTGTGTCCTGACATTTATCTGTTTCATAGTATGCAAAATTTGTCGACAACTACTTTCAGGATGAAAGTGGTTCTTTTCTAACACGGAAGAAGGAAGCTATATTCATGGCAAACTTATGTGCTTTTCAATTCTGGCAACGCGTTTTCAAGGTAACTTGTCAATGTAAAATTCAATACTTGATAAATTGTATTACACGTGCTAGCTGCACTTTCTTGTTGATGGATGTGAGTACCTGATACAGATTAAAAGGGCCTTCACATATATAACCCTGCCAACTCATCTATAGACTGAATTTTCCACCCCTCAAAGTTGTCGCTTATCCCCTTAAGTTGGGAAGTTGCGCATTTCATTGGATTTGTTCTTGTTTTAGAATCTCTGTTTTATGAAGGTTATTTTTGGTAGTAGAGCAGTATTAGTGCATGTGCACATGTGTATGGTTGTGCGCATGCCTGCATGCACTGCGTTTGTGAGTGTGTGCTTGATTTGTATGGAAATACAGAGATTCAGATTTTGCAGGGATTTGCCATTGGAAAAGATTATTTTTTAGTGATTCAGATATGCTGTAACCAGGGACAAGTGATAGATTGGGTGGTTTGCTATACCTTAGCTAGGGTAGAATGATGGCTGGGATTCTATTCATGTGGCGAGCTTCATAACTTGGTTTCCATGTTTCTCGAGGAGTTGTGTTTGGCTATTTTAGTTGTTTGAGTAGTCTAATTCCAAGTATTATACTTCTGCTGAAAATTCAGAAAAAAGGGATGTATGAAAAGGTTAATTAATTTATCAAATCATGTTAGACACTGTATGGAGCATATTTTCCTGCTTCGAATTTTACTTCCGTATCTTGGTTATGGTTTAATTTCTGATGCTACTGTCATCTTACAAATTTATATGTTTCGGGTTTTTCTTTTCTTTCTTTTTTATGTATATTGTAAAGGATAAGCACCGTCTAGAGCAGCTTAAACAAATCGTCAGTGTTGCCAACTCGAAAGCACCTCATGGTTTGATTGCTGAGATTGAAGAGGAGTGGTGCAAATTCCACAATCTTGTACAAACATCGCTTCATACTATCTCCGATATTTGTATGTGTCTACCAAGCTTTTGGTTTGCTAAACTCAAAGACAAAATAGAATTGCCTATAGCTAAAATTCTTTTGGGTTTCTGATAATTATGCTTGCAAAGTCATTACTTTCAAATATGCCTCTTTACGGAGTTGAGCTAGAATACTCTTAAAAGCACCAAGAGAGTGGTGCTTTTGAGTTTTTAGCCATTGGATGGAGAGATGTAGGGTTGAGATGATGGTGGTAGGTGGTGGTAGGTGGAATAGTGTTTGATCCAAAGGCTATTAGTAATGAAGAAGTAGATCCAAGGGCTAGAAACCTAGAAGTTGGTGCTTCTAAAAGTATTCTAGCTTAATTCCCCTTTACGCTACAGATTCTTACAAAATTTAACCTTGGGGGTTGGGAATAGTCTCATATTAGTAAAGTTGTTCAAAGAGGGACTTTGGTTCAAGTACAAGAATATATACATGTAAGAAACTAAGATATCAGAGGGATGGAAATTCAGATTTTGTAAGGGTATATTTATTTTAATTGACAATTTCTCAACAGCATATATGTAAATATCCTCCTCTTTTTTCAGATGAAGATGCCATCACCATGATGCACCGTTTTCGCCCTGCCTTCCTAGCAAAAGTTGAGCCTCCCTCATATTTTGAGCCTTATGCCTTTGAACACACCTGTCTGCAATCTGGTCTGTCTGAGCTAATTGAAGACATGGATTTGCTTACCGTGGGTGATGATGAGAATCTCGATTTACTTTCTCAGAAGAGGTGTCTCGCTGCACCATACGTATCTCCAAGCCATTTCCTAGCCACTTCCATATTTGAAAAGTTGCAGGCTATAGTCAAAGAGGTAATAGCTCATGCGTCCCTCCTTTATGACCATCTATTTGCACAAATTTTACTTTTGTGATATGGCGCACACATCCTTCTTTTATGTCCTAGTCCTGTGAGGCTTGTTTTGCTTGGCTTTTAGAATAACTTACCTATTTTGATAAGCAGGCAAGCAGCAGCTAATCAATTAAGCAAATGATAGACTGAAATGAGCTGAGGAGGCTTAAAAGCACAAGCTCTGATTTGTAGTTTCTGCTAATATGTGTTAAACTACTATAAATTCAGTTAATTCGATTTATTTGGTTTTCGTTTCATGCAGTCAGCTGGAAACGGGTAAAACAAAATAGATTCAACCAAACTGACTCACTTTGGTCTGGTAGTTTGCCCTGGTCTGATTAGTGCATACCCCTTGCTACCGGGGGCTGTTAAGGATAAAATTGTTAGTGCTCTAGTCTCCTTCAATAGATCAAGTCGGGCCAAATATGTTTCTTTTTTTTTTTTTAAATTTAAACTTATTCAGTTACTCCAAGCTATTCCACATAGAAGTAACGTAAACTTTTTCTTTGTGTAATCTTTTCACTTTAACGACTCTTCCCTGGTATATCAGATAAAGGTTCAGCATGGTGTAGATGCACGACCAATTCTTGACGAGATTATTAATGGTGCCGCATTTCTACCAGCCGCAGAACTACCGACTACAGAAGCTATTATATGTAGATTTTTCGCCCAAGGATTATGCACTAAAGGGGATGATTGTTACTTTTCTCACTCAGTTCAGGCCAAAAGACCACTGTGCAAGTTTTTCCTTACACTTCAGGTAATTTAGTCATCCCCAATTTCTCTTTTTTGTGAGGATACATGTTGCTTATTTTTGTTATATTGGAGATCTAGCTTTTCAGTGACCATCTTTAAACGTTCGATAAGTCAGGGGGTTTCAGTGGATTTTTCCCTAACATTTATGCCTGGATAAGAGGCTCATTTATTTTTATGAGCAGGGTTGCCGAAATGGAGATTCATGTTTCTTCTTGCATGACTACCGCCCACGCATTCCTTCCATCACTGCAGGTCCCTGCTTGCAGGAACGCAACCGAGCTTCACGCAATTCTTTTTTGCAACTTCTGCTTGTTAACTCCGATGAAAAAATTCTTATATTGAATGATACAGACCTATCATTCACTTCTAACCTCTCTAGTCATTTTGATCCGAGCAAGATAATCGCGGCCACACCTATTCCGTATTCCTCTCAATCAGAAGTCTTATCCAAGGGCATTAGAATTCTCTGGAATGTGAGTAACCCTTGCCACTTGATCATTTCTGACAATGGAAAGGTTCCTCCTATACTTTGGGACAAATCAAAGTGCGTTCTCTGGTTTGCGGATGTCGAAGTGAGCAGAGCAAGCAAAGAACTCTTACAGAATCTCTTTGAGCATCTCGCTGTCCGGATCTTGGCAGATACCCTGTATGATTTGAGGCTGATCTTAATTATGAATAACACTGTATTTGCGCTGCTACAGGTGTGGCATGTATAAAATTATCTTTCCTGTCACATTTTTCAAATAGAATACTTCAGAATTTCCTTGGACTTCTTCTAAGTTCTTTCAATAGTTTATTCACTTGATTGATTGGAACGGATGAAATTGAGAGTCAATTTAAGGAGTAATTGATTCCCTTAATTTGTAAATGGCAGCTTCCATAATTTATTTAATGGTAGAAGATTCCAATGAAATTAGCAACCGATTTTGGTAGATCCTTCAAGCTTCTATTTACCAACAATGCCTATCTAATTTTGTAGCATTTTCACATATATACCCCTGCAAATAAGCACCATCACAGACTTGATGTTTGCATGGATGCCTCTGAAAACCATGACCCTTTCAGGCCAATGTTGTGAAAAAATACACCAGAACTGGGGTATCTGTGCAACTTTCTATATTTTCAGGGTTATATATGCAAGAAAACCTTATATTCAATAAGCCACAACAAGTTTTAATCTGTTCAATGATGTTTTGCAGGTAGAGAAGTTGGCGCGAGAATGTTTCTTCTTTCTTGGCCAGTCGATTCCGTTCGACGAATCGAGTTTTGGTAATTTTTCGGGATACCACCGCTCTGTGAGGCCTAAGCAGGTGTCGGCGCCTTTCGCGTATGTTTTCAACATGCATCCCCCGACCAAAATACAGTTCGGCAACTACTCTTCAGAACTGCACAAGGCTTTGTACAGAATGTAAAGTAGGGTTTGCTAAATTTTAACTCATAGTTTCTGCAAATAGCTAGTTAATGAACTGTTTAAGGTTAGTGTTATTTATATAGGAGGGCAAATTTTGTTATTTTTTGTATATATAACTTTGCCGGGCTATATTATTGGCATGCTAAACATATTACACTGAGCTCTTCATAGCTGCTGTAAAGAACTGTGGTAGTTTCTTTCCCGTTCCTTTTTCTTCTTTCTTGTTTTTTTTCGTCTTTTTAAGAGCCATATAATATCCCATTGGCCCTCATAATCGTGGTAATCATCATGTCATATGTCATATAGCATATGTGATATCTTGTAGAATACATCAATTGTTCAAATTTAACTTGGCCTGCTATGAGCCCAAAACCTAACCTGGTCAGTGGTCCACACTATGCGCAGGCCCAATTGAGACTCAGTCATGATGCATAGACTATTTATAAATAGATCCTACAGCTTTACCTATCTTTATGTCCTTTTTAACTCGAGCTCCTCTACTAAATCAAATTGAGAATTTTACAAGTTTCTTCTGTTTCAGTTATTGTTGTCTACAAGATGTGTTGAGAGGCTTGCATTCGCTCATTGATCCGACTGAACCTGTGATTCTCACTTCAGCACATGTAAATGTGGAACTTAAAATAGAGCGGGGGGGGAAGAGAAGGGAAAAATTTTCATGCTTCGATTTGGTCCCCAAATTTTCAACTGTTATTAGGCAGCGAACGGGTGATTCGCCGTATATTTTTGCATCATTTTGCTGCAGAATATCACCGAAAGAGTAGAGCATTGCGACGAAAAATCCAGGAATAATATGAGCCAAACAATCCACTATTACATACATACAAATACCAGGATGTAAGTTCAAACTTCAAAGAATTTACAAGTGCCTTTGAAAACAAACTGCACATAAAAATTTAAGTGATGTGTATATATATATTTGGAGCTTTTCAAAATTCAAACTTGGTTGGTTGCATCACTTTGTCCCGCTGGTGTGCCATTTGGCCCAATGAGGGGTGCATGTTGCCATTGATCTTCAATCGTTTCGCCCAAGTGTTTGGACACCTTTGCGTTCTTGTATATCATGTAGAGGATCAATTGAGCTGCTCCCAATAAGAAACCAGCTCCATTTGGTATCTGCATAAATGTTGTGAAGTGCATTGTTGTTGTTATTATTATTATTATTATTATTACTACTGTGGTCTTGGTTTACTTGGTGTAGCTTTGTTAGTAATGCATTAACTTTGGTGAATGTTTATAGTAAAATTATATCAAAAATATATAAATATATTAGAGAATTATTAGCAATAGTTATGTTGTATCAGAACATGAGATTCTGGATTTAAAATATGCCAAAACTTATCAAATGGTCTATTCATTTGACTTAAAATACATACATGTTTATGTAGCTAGGCATTTTAAACTAATAATTTTTTAAATTCATAGAGAGATTAAAAATTTGAACTTACCCCAAGAAAGATATCTCTGTCAAGTATGGCATATACAGTCCAAACCCCACCATTGAGGAAGAGGAAAAGTGAGAGGAGGAAGGGCATGAACTCCACACTCTTTGTGGTTATAACTGTTTTCTGTTTTCACACAAATCCAAAATAATTGAAAAAGAAACAAAAATTGTTAGCAATAATTAAAAAAAAAGAAAATTTTTATTGATAATGATTTTACTAAAATCGCAGCTACTTATATACCAAGCGCTTTAGAATAAAGTTTCAGGCTAAAACTGGCCATACGCGAAAATTGTTCCGTTTGGTTTCTGTTTCGTTTACTATTTTCGAATTTGCCTGTGCACCTCTACTCAGAAACTCTAAGCAGATAAAATAACCTTTCAGGCCGAAAAGTTAGAAACACGAGCCCTATTTAATACAAAGGACAAGCAAAATTCAAAACCCTAGCTAATCTCATGAAGGGTGGTGACTTGAGTAATATGTTTGGAAAGTTTCAAAACCACCAAATCATCAATATAAAAACAAAAGGAATGACCGACCGTTTCTAGAGCAATAGGCAAAGAGCTTGATCGTTGATATCCGAGGTCCCAAGTTTGAATTCTAGTTGATTCACATTTTCAGTTAAGTTTATTTCTAAATGAAATAAATGAAGCGAGTAGCGTGCTACTTTAAACGAAGCGAGTAGCGTGCTACCTATCTCTCTCTCAAAAAAAAAAAAAAAAGAAACAAAAGGAAGGGCAAAACTTAAATAGTGAACCCCACCACAATGGAAACAATGCCTATGTGGGGATCCAAAAATTAGCCTTTTAGCCTCCCAATGAATAAACATAGCTCATGTCCTCATGTTTCCACATGAGGACAAAGCATGGGCCATGTTGAACATACAAATATACAATAAGGGTGAACAAATAGTAGCTTAGTGGAGTTTATGTAAACCCTTGGTCCACCTGTAATCAATGTTTGCTTGTCCTGTTATGCTACAATTGAGGAGAAACACTTGTTCAGGGGAGTATTTTTTTTATTATGCTAAATCCCGAATATTCTAATCGAATCGATGAATTTTTGCCGATTTTTTGTTGATTTTATTGTGCTAGTGTCGCGCTAATATGATTTTTTTTTTCTTATTTGAGATGATTCAAAAGGAATCAAAAGCCTAAGATCAATTCATGCAGAGTGTATATGCTTTTTTTCTTTTTCAATAATGCATTTAAGTAAAACATTGTTAGCTATAGTGATTAAACTCCTTACTTATCATTACATTGGTTACCTAATAAAATAATCTTGGCTATATTGTTTCATCTTTTTTGATTCACTACAACAGAATTAGGTTATAATGACACATGTTTGGGACACTTTTGTGTAAGTGTCATATTATGCCAAAACTTTAAAAAAAACCTACTAATGCCTAAATATAAAGTCCAATCCAACTAAAATAAAAGGATACTCTACTCAACCCATCCCACCCAGTCCATTCGACCCGATTATAAACAGAAAAGAAAAAGAAAAGAAAAAGAAAAGAAAAATCAATTATTATTTCCCCTTCTCCCCTCACTTAATTGACTGAAATCCTAGACGTAGATTCCTTCCTCTCGTCCTTCTCTGCCACCGCAGCTAACGAGGTAGAGTTCCAGCGGTTGCTAAATACTTAAATAAATGTTGATAAATTAGCAGCACTCTTTTAGATTATAGCGACACTCTTTAACTGTCACTATATACCTAGCGACCCCATATATAGCAACACTTTTTAAAAGTGTTGGTAATTTAGCCAGTAGCACTTTTTTTGACTTATACCGACATTTAAAAGTGTCGCTATAGACCATTTTTGTTGTAGTGATTATTTCAATTTAGTTTCATTTTGGAAATTGTGAAATAAGGGTCGATTAATCTGGTATGTTAATTGAAACTTCTACAGTTATACCATTAATTTGAGTACAGCCATTAGAAGAAGCAATAACTATTTTTCCGTTAAAATCTCTTCACTCCTTTGTAGCTATGTCAAAAGCAAAAGTTTTACATTAGTATTGTTTCTTTAAGGACTCAAAAATTTTAACTTTTTTTTTTGTCATTATAAGAGTGTTTCTAACTAACGAAAATGATCTTTACTTGTACTCTTAATTACTCCACTGATCACAATAATAAGATTGAATTAGTCTTTTTTGTTTGACATATGAGAGTCTAAGTTTTGAGTTATTTTTAACTCCTCAATGGCTCATTATTTAATATCAGGAGCCCACACCTCTTAGACATTAATGAAAAAAACTAATTACCTCATGCCTCACGTTTTAGATGAAAAATAATATTAAAAAACTAACAAAATCTAATTTAGTGCCCTATATCTAATTTAGTATTAGTCACGTTCCTAGCAGAACAATTTTCTATTTCTAATTTTTTGATTAAAATATAAGTTAAATATTTGGAAATGGAATATAATCCTCTATTTATAAGAATGACCCAATGATGTGACAATTTCGTGCCTTTAATTCAACTCCTAATATTATATAAAAATGGGAACTAATCGTGCAATCAAACATAACATATTTTGACCAAAAATGTTATTGATTTTATCTCCTTGTTGAATATTATAAAGCAATTGAATAAAAGAAAACAATCTAAAACCAAAGTAACATATATATGCTAATTTAGATTTAATTTAAAGATTTTGAATTTTGTAATTTAAATTACTAAAGGCCAATTCAAGAGGGTACATCAAATTTAGTCAAGCATTAAATTTTAAAGGGAATGTATGCGAAAAAGGAGAATAAATGAATAAAAATAGAAATTACTCAAACATTAACACAATTACTGTTTCTATTAATTAGGACCTTTTTTTATTGGAAAAGTACCAAATTAAATTGTTTTTTTAATCTATATATGCCCCAATTTCGTGTAGTTATACGAAAGTAAAAACGTGCAAGAAACCTCTAAATGTGTTAAACTTATTCAAACAACAGTTTTCAGAGATTTTATATTTTACTTGTCAATTCTAATTAATTCTTGAAACGTGCTACTTCATTTGTAAATAATAAATGATCATTCGCACTAATATGAATAAATAAATAATGATCCTTATTAATTTTAGATATAACTAACACTTATTTTAGCACTTCTTATACTTAGTATATATATATATATATATAACACTCTACTTGTAATTTTTGTATTTGTTTTTTTGTTCACAAAGACACTTCTACAACTACAAATAAAAAATGTAAGGATATTGCAAAGCTTGNTATAACACTCTACTTGTAGACTTTTATATTTGTTTTTATGTTCACAAAGACACTTCTACAACTACAAATAAAAAATGTATTAAAGCTTGAAGCTCTACTACTTAAACACGCAAGCAATTAGCAACAGGTAATTTCACATAATTAACAGGCAATTAAGGTTAATTTGTTTGTTTGGCATGGAGTTTAATTCTGCAAACTATTATTTTGACCTAGGTCCGGACTGGCCTAAAATCAGCTTTGATCCGTTCAGACCGGTGGTTCAATCAGTAAGCCAGTGAAATGGCTCGTATAGATATTTCTCTTTATTTTATATTTCAATAATTAATTAGAAATTTACATTAGTTTTTTTAATAGTCCACATTTTGTGTACAATTTTAGTTACTTATAATATAATAATAGTATTAAAAAATAATTATATAGAATGCTATACTTAGAATATATTTTTTATTGTCTAGTATAAAATATAATAATTAAATATTTATGATTTTATGCTAATGTCATTAAACCCCATAGTTGAACCATTGGTCGAACGAGCGATCTATGACGCGACAATATATTTGAGTCAGAACGGGTCAGTAAAACTGTTCTAGAAGCCCTAAAATCTGCTTCTTGGTACAACTGATTAATGACTTTATGATATTTTTTTCACGATTTAATGGACAATTTGACTAATAGTTTTTTGACTGATTGAGAAGGCATTAATTATAATGAATGCTCTCTTTCTTTTTGGGAAACCCTAAAAAATATATAGCTCCCTTTATGTGCAATTTTGGATTATAGTATTTTCAAGAAAAAGAGTACTATATTTAAATCCTATTAATGGACTCTAATTCAACTTTTTTTTTTTTCTTTTATGACCTTTTCGACTAAAAAAATCATATTTCTACTTACTGGTACATATAGTGAGATGTTATTATTATTATTTTTTATCAAATATCTTATCATAAATGATTGTGTCTAAAAGCAAAAACATAAGTGGACGAAACAAATATTGAATTATAT
>NC_033634.1:3003088-3037141 GCF_001540865.1 Ananas comosus | reverse complement strand
ATAATCGGCACTATTAAAATTGATCTACACTATTAAAAATATTTAGAAACTAAATTTTATAATTTTTTTAAAAATCATTATCAAGTCCTTCGAAAAGTCGAAAAATGAATAGTAAAAAACAAATGACCTTTCGAAAATAGAGGTTAGACTTTCTTAATTTACAAAAATAAAGAGTTATTAAACATTATTTAAATAGTAAAAAAAAAATTTCTATAAAAAAATTCAACCGATTTGGATTACTCCATGCCGTTAAACAAGCAAACGGCTCATATAAGCCGTCAAAAACTATCAATTTTGTAATCTTTTGATAACTATGTGAATAACGTTTAAAATTTATAAAATTTAATTCCTACATAATTCAAATACTCTAGATCAACTTCAATGATTCCGATCATCGATTCGGAATCTCTATCATCAAAAATAATTTAATAAGACAAACTAAGATCCATATCCTCCTAAAGAGAATAGCAACTGAATTTTATATATATATATATATATATATATATATATAATTGAGCTCCTATGCTTTTAAAAATATCAAGTCATTGGTGTTTGTAAGTTTTCGGCTCTTGGATTAAAGGATGTGCGGTTAGGATGATGTGGGCCCCTTAGGGTTGAGTGGGTGGTTGGTTGAATAGTATAATCTAACAGGTAAAAATGATCAAAGGCAGAGATCTAACGGTAAAAAATTTACAAACACCATAGCCAGACTCATATATATATATATATATATATATATATATATATATATATATGGCACAACATTGTCCACACACATTGGATTCCTTGTTAGCAAGCCACCCTTCTCCCCAAATTTAATTATTCACATTTTCAGCTATTTATTTTACACCAACTTTCATTTGGCCAACCATGCAATGTTGGGAAATCCTTAACGTTATTTGGATAAAAAAAAAAAAAGAATATGCATGGAACATGCATCAATTAAATACTATTTCTCCTTTTCTCCCACTTATTTGTTTTCTCAGGCGAGGGTTTTATTGACTATTTGTTTCTTATGAGTTGGGACCAACTCTTCGGTCACTTTCATGAGTACGGAGTATCAAAGAAAATTATTTTTTGACAAAACATAAAATTGGTTATGTCGGTTAATTCAGATCTCTATAAATCCTATTTGTAGAACAGCTTATTTGTATGAAAATAATAGGTTTCTTGGTATTAAAAATATTGTGAGCTACACTTTTTTCTTAAAGGAGCGACTTTAAATTATAAAAAATAAAATAAAAAAGGACTTACATCTAAACCTTATTAAATATAATTTCTATTAATAATTAATTTTCCATATATAATATAGGAGCTTCTTGGTATTAAAAATATTGTGATCGAGCTACAATTTTTTCTTAAAGGAGCGACTTTAAATTATAAAAAATAAAATAAAAAAGGACTTACATCTAAACCTTATTAAATATAATTTCTATTAATAATTAATTTCCCATATATAATATAGGAGCTTTTCCTTAAGATTTAATCATGTATCATAGTTGACAATTTTATTACTAATTAAACTTAGATATATACTTAACTATCCAAAAAATAAAGAAAAAGGAACAAGCTATATAATATATAGTAATAGTTCATACACAAACCTCCACCATAATTGGATATATGGTATATGATGTGCACAACCAAAATATATATTAGAAACTCTAAGTTCAAAAGTATTAGTATAAAGAAATAAAAATTAAGATCAAGCAAATTAACTAAGCAAGTATAAAATTTTCTTACCATTAGAGTGAGAGGAGATCCATACATTAACACATTGAGAAAAGCACCAATGCTTCCTATAACCAGTATCCTTAAGCTCCCATTAACAGCTAATTTCGTCACTGCCACGACCAATCCGAAGATCCCCACATCCAATATTAAGACCCAAATTGCTGTTTCGGCCTAAAAATATATATTTGCAAGCACCAAATCAAAAAAGTTAATATTATTATGATCATCTCATAACATTATTTCCTTGTAATATATTTTGATATGTACATATATTTGCTTTGAGAAAACATGAATTCTATATCTAGCACTATATATACATGTTCATCTAACAAAGTGAAGAGTTTGTAAATATATAGAAAAAAAATGAAAGTTTGTATTCACTTAGTACTTACCCTAAGAGGAGGGGAAGCAAAGATAAGGAACAAGGCGACATAGATGGCCTCCAAAATTATGCCTACGCCGTTGACGGTGGCGACGAGGTATGCGTCGGGCTTGGTGATCCCATAGTAGACCCACAAGGAGGAGCTGAGGAGGGTGACGATGTAGGGCGTCGCCTTGAACCCCTCCGTCGACTGCCTCCTCACTATCCTCCAGAAGGTTTTTCTGCAGAAGTGTTGCGTGAATAAAGTTATATATGCAAAAAAGGATGTGCTAAGGCCTTTTTTTTTTTTTTTTCATCAAAAGTAAACTTTTGTTTTAGATCTAAAAGGGGAAGTATCTAAGCCATATCAAAGGCGCACTCTCTCTTTAATTATTACAGAAGTGTTGTATAAATAAAACTATGCTAGGGTTCTTTTTTTCATTAAAAGTTCCTCTAGTGCCTTCTTTATAAACTTTTGTATTAATAGAGCTAAGAAAAGAGAAAGATTAATTAGTTCATATCAAAAGCTCAATATTTCGTTACTATCGCAGAAGTGCTGTGCGAATAAAACGATATATTCAAAGAAGCGCGCGCTAAGGGCTTTTTTCTATTCATCAAAGTTCCTTTGATATATACGCACCTTCTCTACAAACTTTTGTTTTAGATCTCTTGAAAAAAAGAGAAAGAAAGAATGCAAGCTCATATCAAAATACAATATCTTGTTACTGCTTTTTTGAGTAGAGAAGCTGCTGCAGAGATCAACAAGCTTAGTAAATAAAGAAAAATGTAAGCATGCAGTAGTTTGAGGAGTTGGCTTACATGGGAGAAGCAAAGAGTAGGACTGAGATAACATTTCCTGCATGCATTAATATTTATCAGTGTTAATGGAAACAAGTATTAATGAAGAGAGAGAGAGAGAGAGAGAGAGAGAGTTTAAATTACCCACAACTCCAATGAAAAAGAGCAAAGAATCCATTGAGAAACAAAGTGAAGAGCTGCGTGGAGAAATTATGTTTGGAGAGAGAGAGAGAGAGAGGAGGGGACTGGTTCTTTATATTACATTATTACTAAAGAGGAGAGAAAGAGAATATATATAAAAAATTAAAAAAAATAAGACACTGATAAGTGGGCCCCACTTTTCCTTTTCGTGGGGCCCGCTCGTCAGTGACATGATAGGTGTTGTGCGACAGTTACACTGAATGATTAATTGTGACTTGTGCGGCCACTATCGGTTACATCTGCATGGCGTGCGAAAACGTGGTGACATGCGGGCCCCACCCGAAACTTAGACTTGTCTTTCTTTTATTTATTTACTAGTGAATTACCCTCGCGATGCTGCGGATATAAAATTATTTTTATAATAAATTATATATTTTTTAATATTTTTATATAGTTTTATAAGTCTAATTATTAATTAAATAAAAAATTATATAAAAATAATTATGCGCAAAGTAAATTTATACAATAATTTATTTTATAAAATTTATATGAAAAGAATTTGAGATAAATCTATCAAAATAATTTAAGAAAACCAATAAATAAAAAAAAATTGTAAAAAAAATATTTAATTAAAATTAATTATATATATACACATATGCACTATATTTCTAAAATTTTAGTCCTAAAATTAAATTCTATATTTTTTTATACAGCGATATTTTATGTAATTTAAATTGGCATTTATTATGTTAGATTTTATTCAGCGTATTATTAGAATTTAGAGATTTAAAATTTTAAATTTTGAAAAGTTTAAAATTGGATAAAATATTATAATTTTAAAATATGAAATTTAAATTTAAAATTTAAAACTTTAAAATTTAAAAATATCAAAAATTTAAATTTTGTTATTTATATATATATATATAATATATATTATATATTATATATATATATATATATATATATATATATATTATATATATATATGAGCTACTATGCTTTCGAGACACGGAGCCTTCCGTGCTTTCAGCTCGTTTTCGATGTTGCGACTTTCGAATCGTCGATCGGCTCCGTTAAACTTGATCTGGAGTATTTGAAGTATCTAGAAATAAATTTATGATTTAGATTATTATTTTTGCCTAGTGAACGAAGGGCTCAAAATCAATGGCTGAAAATAAAAATCTTACAAAATGTAATAATATGACATTAAAATTTTAAATCAAAGATATTAATCTTGTTTTATATAGTATCAAGAATTTTCTATCAAAATTTCACGTGATTTGAATATTTCTACACCGTTAAACTTGCAAACGATACACTACGGCCATTGAAATTTGTTGATTTTGAGCCCATTCGATCACTAGGCAAATGATATCGAGAAATAATAAAATTTATTTTCTAGGTACTCCAAATACTCTAGATCAAGTTTAACGGAGCCGATCAACAATTCGAAAGTCGCAACATCGAAAACGAGCTGGAAGCACAGAAGGCTCCATGCTTCCGATAGTATAGTAGCCTCACTCATATATATATATATATATATATATATATATATATATATATATATATGTGTGTGTGTGTGTGTGTGTGTGTGTAGAAAGAGAGAGAATAGGAGGGTTGTGGGGACACGTGTCACTCTAAGGTCCCCCAAACCCTCCTTTAATGTAGTTAAATAGATTTCCCTTTCCAGCTAGGCTGTCGTAGTAGTAGGGATATCTCCATGATGTGATTTTTGAATCATGTATCGGCCTCGTTAGATATGATCTATAATATTAAAAATATTTTAAAATCAAATTTTATATTTTTTAATATTATTTGGCTAGTAATCAAAATAGTGTCTCAAAATTGATAATTTTATTAATTAGTCGATATAATGTGTTTGCGAATTTAACGGTGTAAAATAATTCAAATATGATAAAATTTTTATAGAAATTTTTTTTTTACTATTTAGAATAAGATTAATATCTCTGACCTTAAATTTAAAATTTTAATTATTATTTTTTATGAGATTTTTATTTTCACAATTTATTTTTAAACTGCTAATTTGATAAATAAATAATGCTAAAAAATTACAAAACTTAGTTTTAAAATACTTTTAATAGTATAAATCAAGTTTAACAAAGCCGATCGTTAATTTGAAAATCGCATCATTAAAAATAACTTTGTAGTACGAAAACCTCGTATTACTGATAATTTAGCACTCCGACTATTCTGTTCCTCCCAAAGTTGGGTGTCCTTTTTCTTTTTCTTTTTTATTTTTTTGGTACTTGGAATTGGGTAGTTTCCCAATAGAAAATAATCTAACCACTTGTTACTTATTTTGGCTAGAGTTTTAGCAGGTTAGAGCATTTTTATTTTATCATTTGATAATTAATTTAAAATTTTTAATTTAACATTTTGTAATTTTAGCTTTACTATAAAATTTGATGTTTTAATTTACAAACCACGAGATAGTAAGATGCTATATTTACATAGCATAGGTGGCAAAATACAGAATATTATTAATATTATAACTTTTATTGTATAATTTAGCATTTTATAACAACAAGATCTATAATAAAACCAAAATGGAACTAATTAAATTTTTTTTCTTTTTTGTTTAATTGTGAGCCTAATTCCTTCTTAGGCCTTAGCACTGGAAATAAATGGTCCTGCTTTTTATGTCACGTGTATTATTATTATTTGAGAATACAACGAAAAATGCTAAGGATTGAGAAAAATGTTATTAATTTTTACACTAGAAAAAAAAAAAAAAATCTAATGGTCACTATTCACTGATCGAGATTTGATTAAGTTCATTGGATTTTATCGAGCCATAACTACGTGGCTAAATTACAATCATTTATTTTCGATTTGAGCATTAAATGCTCGATTTTGAAAGTCAAGCTCATAACTCGTGCTTGAAACACAAATTATGAAGAGCTTGACGTTTTAGTTTTCCAATTTTAGTTAGTTGTAATTTTTAATTTTAACTATGGGGCGCGTGCCATTTTAGTACTTAAGCTTTAATTAACGGTAATTTTTGACTTAAACAATAAAATATATGACATTTTAATCTCCAAGCTTTCTAAATTGTAGCAATATCCTACTTAATGATGCAATAATAATTAAAATACTATATAATTCGATATGGATAATTAGAATTAAGCTCTTATACTTTTAAAAGTACTAAGTCATTGGTACTTTTAGATTTTCGGCCCTTGGATTAAAAAATGTGTTATTAGAATGATAGTGATCTTTTAGGGTTGAATGGATGGTTGGTTAAATAATATGATCTGACGAATAAGAATGGTCAAAAGGAATATCTAACGGCAGAAAACTTACAAATACAAAGTATTTTGTGCTTTTAAAAATACCATAGTTGGACTCTGAATAATTAATCAATATTTATTCAAAAAAAAAGACGGTAAAACTTTATTACAACAATTCAGAAAATTCGAGAACTAAATGTCGCATACCTTATAGTTCGAGCCGAAAATTACAACAAATTAAAATTAAATAATTAAATTAAGTATCACACACCTCATAATTCGAATAAAAAATTACTATAAATGTGAAACAACCGTTGTACTCTAAAAGCTTAAGTGGTGTTTAAATATTTTTATATTAACACTCTCCTTCATATCTGGACTCGAGATTTTTTTATTGGTCCATGATGTGGGCTTGAATTAAATGTAAGGAAATTAATATGCTAGGAGCCTGATGTGACTTGAACTCAGGACCTCCTGCTCTGATATCATGTGAAATAACCGTTGTACTCTAAAAATTTAAGCTGTTAGAAGACGGTGTTTAAATATTTTTATATTTAACAATAAATTAAATTTTGAAGACTGAAATATTATGTCTCTTACCCCTCCTTTGTTTTCACTGTCAAGTGTCAACTACCTAATAAAAGCTTTGCACTTTTAATACCAAAACTCGTGGACAAAAATTTTATGGGGACCATGCCCAAACAATTTGTTTGGGCACGGTGCCCGGATGGGCGCCGCATGTGCAACGGCGCCCATCCGCACCCTCCCTTCCTCCTCTCTTTCTCTCTCTTCCTAAAAACAGAGCCCACCATTCTTTCTTCTTTTTTTTTTAGGGTGCGGATGGGCGCTGCTACACACGCGGCACCCATCCGGGCACCGTGCCTATAAAATTTTTGTCCAAAACTCACCTCATATTTCTATTGTTGCTGGATAGTGTCTTTCAAACGCAGTTTTCATGTGCGTAGCTGTCTTTTTCTAGTCATAGGTTGCATACTTGTATGGCAAGGGAAAGGCAGAGAATACAATTATGAGTTTTACTTAAAACATGACGGGATGTAGATCGCTCACTTACTATCTATCCATATCTATCTATACTTTTATATGAATCCGCAATAGGTAAAGCTGATATGGCACAAGATTTTTTTTTTAATTTTTTTTAAAAAAAAACAAATATAGAAATAAAACAAATAATGACTAATTAATAATATAGTATTATTTATTACCGTATACAAAACTGTTGGACTTCCCAAATAGTTAATAGTTATTTCCTATAAATTAATTTTGGAAGTTCAATGGATTGGCCAATTACTTACTAAATTATCATATTTTTTCTTATAAAGTTAACACGCCTTTTCAAATTGCTGTATCTTTTCTCATTAAAGTCTTCCTATTTAATTCTTAATTTAATGCTACACCTTAATAGATAACTATTATTCATGAGACCTTTCCTCTTCTTAAAATTACTCTATCCACTTTCATAACTCCTAAAATTTTTGAATTCTATAATTGCCATTTATATGACCCCTCTTTCTCTTTCTCCCTCAAATGGCATTTTAATTTTTTATTTAATTTTCTACTTTTCATTCAATAGTGTTTATTGTTAATTAGTAAGGCAATTGTTATTTTTTTCTTTTGATTTTTTTCTCTACTAATTTTATTTTATGAGTTCAATTATAAAGTATTTATTTTAACTTTTTTTTTTCCAAGTTAATTCCTCCCGAAGCTTTCATGAGGATAAAAATAAATGTAAGCGCACAAAAAACTTTTCTTATGCTGCATTTTTAAATGCATGTTATATTATATTTTTTCTAAACAATTTTACAAAGTAAAAGCAAAAAATTACTTAACAGAATTTCAAAATCTATTAAAAAAAAATGAGAAGCACTGCAAAAATATAGTTAAAGAAGCAAAAATTATTAGACTTCCGCAAAAAAGAAGGTTGAGAAGGCCCCCTTTATTTTATAACTGTCTTCATTTGTAATTTTCTTCCATATAAATTTTTAAGTTATATAAATAAAATTTATTAAATAAAAAATACTAACTTTGGACAAGTTTTTGAGAATCAAAATTTTAATTATATACTTTTTATACTTTACAAGGATAATTTAAGCAGAAAACTATCATAACTTTTAAAAATATTTATAAAAAATTAATTTAGAAATAATTATTTGTATGTCTCTCTAAAATTTTAATTATTTTACTTAGCTCCCCGAATTCTTGAAATTTATAAATTTGTCATTCTTTATTAGTTAACATATTAATATTAATTTTTTCAGTACATAAGAATCTCTTCTCATCTTCTCTTTTTTTTTATTTATTTTTGGATTAGTAATGATAAATTTTTTTATACATATTTTATATTTAAATTTCTATCCACCGCGCGGAAGTCTACACTATCAAGGTATTAATAAATCATGCCCTGTAGAGCAATAATGTCCATAAGTTTAGATCAATTTTTTGGCTTATTTTTTTATTCAATTAACACAGGGGCACTATCGAGAGTATCGTGAAGGAGTTGATAATTTTATTAATTTCGCATTTAGTAAAGCAGCTCAAAGTGGTCGGGTTCTTTGTCCTTGTAAAAAATGTTGCAATAATTATTGAAAGAATCTGAATATAGTAAAAGATCATCTTTTAGAAAGTGGTTTCATTAAGGACATGTTTGGTTCACCTATTTTATACTATGGAATCGATATGGAATTCATTGATTCCGAAAGTTGCCGTTTGTTTTATAGGAATCGGATTCTGATTCTTATTCCACTCCAGAATGGGAATGGCCAAATTCATTTATAATTCAATCTGGCTTTGAATTCCGGTTTGGCTCATTCTAAAGTAAACTATTCAAAATCCTTTTTCATCAACACCTATCTCCTCTCCCTTCATCACTTTCCTCTCTGTTAATCAAAACCCTCTTTCAAAAATTTTAAAATTTCATTCCGATTTCCATTCCAATAATGAACAAAATATTTTTGGATGATTTATCATTCTATTTTGGCTAAATTACAGATTACAGAAAACCCCCCTGTAATAACCCGCTTTATCACTTTCCCCCCCTGACATTTAAAAACTTACACTTTGCCCCCCTGTAAAATGAAAAATGTTCACAGAGGGGTTACGGTGTGTAAAATGACCATTTTGCCCCTCGCCATTGTCGTCTTCTTCCCATCTTCCTTAGCTGCCCCTTCGTTCGGCCGCGATTCCCACCCCAATCGGCCGCGATTTCTCTCCATTTCCTTCTCCGCCTGCTCCTCTTCTCCTCCTGCACCCTCGCCGCCCTCAATTTCGGCGACAGTAGGAGAAAACCGAGGTGGGCGACAGTAGGAGAAGGGCAAAGAAGGCGAAGGCGAGGCGACGGAGGATAGCGAAGGGGATGTGGGTGACGGCGAGGCAGTGGAGGACGGCGAGGCGGCGAGATGGCGAGGCGGCGGCGAGGTGACGAGCCGGAGGGAGTCGAAGCAACAGGGAGATGGCAGAGGGGTATTTTCGGCATAAAAATATATTTTTTAACGGAACCCTGATGGAACCCTAAAGGTAGGGGGTGAAGTGCACATTTTTTATTTTACAGGGGTGCAAAGTGTAGGTTTTTAAATGTCAGGGAAGAAAAGTGAAAAAGTGGGTTATTACAAGGGAGTTTTCTGTAATTTAGCCTTCTATTTTCTATTTCAAAGCAATCCAATTTCATTTTCTATTTCTATTCCAATCATGAACCAAACATTAAAGGTTACAAACATTGGTTTTTATATAGGGAATCTATACCAAACATTTCATCTCAGGAACCTAAAAATGACATCGATCTAGGTCCATATGATGATATATGATTAATATGTTACATGAGGTGTATCCTAATAAATTTTACAAGTTGGTTGGAGATGCCCAACAAGAATTATATCTTGGTTGTAAAAAGTTTACGAAATTATCATTTATAGTTAAACTTTATATATATCCTACTAAGGCGGTGAATCGCTTGCTGTTTTCTTAAAAAATTAGTTTTTAAATTTTTTTATGTTGTTAAGATAAGAAAAAAACGGCGGATAATTCATCGCTTTTATAAAAAATAAGAAGATGGTGTTTTTTTAAAGGCGATGAATAATTTACCATCTTTAAAAAAAAATTTCATCCTAACGTCTAGTCAGCAAAAAAAAAAAAATAGACTGTCAAAGATAATTTTAGAAAATTATGTTTCTAAATATAAATCTTTATAAGGTTATTTCCACGAAAAGTCCGCTCCATATATACTTCCGCGCCCCTGAGAGACACACGCTCTCTATATATACTTCTCTACTCTACACCATCATTACAGGAACACTATATAAAATGAATAATTTATTATAAGACTAATAAAGAAAAAAAAAATCCTTCAAAAAGGATTTTTGAGCTTCCACTGGTTTTTTTTCGCAAATGGCTCCCTGAAAATATTTTATTTTAAAACTAGCCCTCATAAATTTATAATTATAAAAATGACCATACTCTTGCCAGCGCCACGTGGGCGGGCTAAGAGATTGTTTGGCAAGTTGAATACAGAGAATCATTCACCGTTTTCAAATACGGTGAATCATTCACCATGTTTCGTATTTATATTCATTTTTTTCTCTTTTAGGGAGTAGAGATGTTAATAGGTATGGATACTCAAATTATTATCCGAACTCAAATCCGAATAAATTATTTTTTATTTATACATTATTTCTCATAAATGTTTGTCACGTGGCGGTACCATAATTTCTTCTCAAAATTCTACTCTCCAATCATTCCGACCGCTCGTCTTCCTCGTAACGTCTGCCTTTTCGGTTTTCCGTCTCATTAATTTTTTTCCTGTAATCTCTGCCTCTTCGACTTTCGTCTCATTAATTTCTTCTCTCTAATGTATGCCTCTTCAGCTTTCCGCCTCATTAATTTTTTTCTTGTAACGTTGCTGCTTTGATTTCCCGCCTCATTAGTTTTTTATTTTGTAAGAGGCGTTGCCCGAGGAGCCCGTGGGCATGACATACGGCGTTCTCGACAATGACCTCGCCTATTACGTCAGCTCCAACCTCAAGCCCCGTAGGCACGTTGCCCTCGCCCTCGCCGTCAATGTCGAGTGAGTCGAACTTTAACCCTAGCCCCCAACCCTCCTCCCTCGATCTCGACAACTTAACTTTGTAATGCATAGTTATGCAAAGAAGTGTGTATCCCTCTCCTCTAATAGCCTCGAGGACAAGAAGTATCGGCTAAGGTATGGGCTTGCTGAAAAGGGGTTGAAGGCACTGTGGTACTTCACGAAATCGTCGGTATTAGTAGAAAATGCCTAAAATAAGGATACAAAGGGGTCCGATTTTTATGTAACAATTTTTTTTCTCCTATGGTGCTTTTTATCTTTCATTGTTTTTCATTGAATTATAATTCGATTCTAAAAATTTTAAAATATTTTTTATATTATTAAATTTAATCAAATATGATTATATCTGCCATATCGCGTAAGTTTCCTATACTAGTGCATTCATTAGTTAGAAGTTAAATTAGATGAGAGCTAACTACAAGGTCCCCTTTAGTACGTGAATAAAGTGGGGATACCAAAAGTTATCTTTGTTATTCTGCCAAAATACTTTTTTTTTTATCAGAATAAAATATTCTGGTCGAATCTAAGCTACTTTCAATTATTTTGGAATAGCTTGGATAAGTTATTCCACCATTTTGGTAGAATATATAGTGCTATTTCAAATTAAAGGTTTAATTTCAAATTTTATTAATATTATAAATTGAATTAGAGTAAATTATGCAGATAGGATAAGTTATATGTTATAATAAATTATTTTTATTATAAAATTATTAATTGTACAATATTAATATATATTATTTATGCTTAAATATTATAATAAATTATACTTAAATATGCTAATAAATTGTTTTTATTCAATTTTAGTTGAAGTAGAATTTGAAAAAAAATAAATTACTTTTATAATAAATTATTTTTTTTTCTAAATCATATTTTTATAATAAATTATTTTCATTAAATATTATAATAAATTATTTCTACTAGATTATTTTAATAATAAATTACTTTTATTAAATCATATTTTATATCAAATTNATTATAATAAATTATACTTAAATATGCTAATAAATTGTTTTTATTCAATTTTAGTTGAAGTAGAATTTGAAAAAAAATAAATTACTTTTATAATAAATCATTTCCTATTAAATATTAAAATATATTTTTTTACTAAATTAATTTTATAATAAATAATTTTATTAAATCATATTTTATATCAAATTGACCTGCTTCTTCTTTCTATTATCTTCTAATTGTTAAATATAAAAATGTTTAAACACCGTTCTCTAAAAGCATATGAAACAACCGTTGTACTCTAAAAGGTTAAGCTGTTAGAAAACGGTGTTTAAACATTTTTATATTTAACACTTCTCCTCACGTCTAGCCTCGAGACTTTTTAATCGGTCCATGACGTGAGCTTGAATTAAATGGGAGGAAATTAATATGCTAGGAGCCTGGCGTGACTCGAACTCAAGACCTCCTGCTCTGATACCATGTGAAACAACCGTTGTACTTTAAAAGCTTAAGCTAGCCAGATGTGAGGGGAAGTGTTAAATATAAAAATGTTTAAACGGTAATATTTCATAAAATTAACCAAATGTAATTTAAATCATTCATGAGAATAGAAATACCATAAACCAAATGCAATTTTATTTTTTTTTCTTGACTATTTCATGAATATAGTTTAGGAATTCATAAGTGTGAATAGTGCTATGAGAAATGAAAATAAAAAGTTAAGAGGATACTTTTTTATGCTAAAGATCCAAATTAACTTACAGTTTGAAATTTTTGAGCGCGATGAGTTTTAACAGATCATATATCACATTCTAAAATTGTGTTAGTTTTAATAGAATTTTAATTGAATTATTTTAGTAAGAATTTTTTTTTCAAGGAAAATTATTTAATGAGTGAGCATACAGGCATTTTCCTGTGAGAAAAAAAAAGAAAGAATTGGTGAAAAATTTAACATAGAGACCAAAATTTAACTTTTTATTGTTATATTACTACATAGCTAACAATCTTTTTATCCAGGTAAATTAAAAGTACTAAATTAAATATAACGTGCATGTTTGAGACTTAAAATTTTGTTTTAGTTTTCGACTAAAGTAGAAGTTTCAGACATTTTTATCTACCAAATACTATATTAAAATTACTATTTTTGCTAAAATATGATTTGACATATTCAAAGTAATTTTTATTATTGGTAGAGCAGATACAATATGCTTAGTTGTGATTTAAACCATTTTGCTCTGATAGTAAATTTTTCTGTTAAAATTGAACGCAAAAATAAAGCTAAACATTCTCTGATATTCGGAGTAAATGCATTAAGGGGCCGTTTTTTGGCATATATGGAGAGTGCGAACTTAACTTTTGGTGTAAGTCAAAAAAAAAAAAAAATTTGTTTTCACATAAGTGGAGCAAAACATACATTAGCACCTCAATCCCTTACTTTTGAAGAAGTTATTTTTCTATCATTAAAATTAATTTAAAAGATTTTGGTATTTACTATAGTAACCTTGATGCAAGCCAAGGACCAAATAAATTGGACGTAATTGATGATTTTTTTTCCAATAGGACACTAATGAAGTGACTTGGGTATGTTCATGATATGACAAAAATTAAGAAAATATAATTTCCATGAGAAATAAATAAAAATAAATGCTACTTGTACGCTCCTTATAGAGGCGTACATCTTATACTCGGCAATTCAGGAGTTCATGAAAATTCAAATGAATTTGTGTTAAAATAAATAATTTGATAAGTAGAAAATGATGGCTCTTGAATGAAAAGGACGTAATTAATATACAAGTCTCATTTTGAGATATACCACTATTATTACCTATTTATTGTTATTTTTCGGTTGAACTTCAGAATTATTGCAATCAAATATTATAATCAAATTTTGTTGATTAAATATTAATATATTGCTAGTATAGGGGTCACGTAGTAGTGTTATTATGATTGCTAATGGTAATGAGACAATAATTTAGAATTTTTTTTTTTTTTTTACATCAACAAAAGGCACTAATTTTTAACCAACTAAATTAAATTGTAGGATTTAATTATAATAATTTTAAAACTTTGAGAAAAAATTTATAATAAATTAAAATTTGAAGAATAAAATGCCACCCAAATCGTTTGAGGACCATAAAATTTATCCTAAATAAGAAGAATAAGATATACAAGCGATTAGTGTAGTTCCATCACTCATCGATTTTAACACACCAAGACAAAGTAAAACTTTTATCGGGCGCGAAATTGAACATAAAACCACACATAAATAAATATTTTCTACTTGACTCAGATAATTAGGAAAAGCAAAGTTACAATTTGAGCAAGGTTTAATGTTTTTCACATGGTCACACTATTTTTTTTCTTTACTTTTCAATTGACTTTCTAACATGTGTAATAGTGGGAAAATGGTTTGGATCCTCTACATAAAGAATCTATATATATTGTTAACATATTAAATGAAAAAAACCTATAAAGCATCTTAAAATGTGTGTATCATAAAATGTACATCAACTGACTCTCAAAAAAAAGAAAAAAAAGAGAAGCAGCATCAATGACTGTATCTAACACAGTTAGTTAAGAATTTGATGATTGATATCTAAAATTTTAAGTTTAAAATTTAATTACTTTATATTTTCAGATAGATTTTTTTTTTTAAAAAAAATAACGTATATCAATCTACATGCAACTTATGTAACTGATTTTGACACTAGTAAATAGATTCATTAGATTCGTAACAATTAACCCTCTCAATTTTGATAGGATTCAATGATGCTTCAACTAATTTTGGTTAAATAAATTAAAAAATATATTAAATCTAATAGTGATTCTATGAGTACTAATTCTTCTAATTCTTCTATTTGTGAATAGTTAATGGAGTTGTTAATTTAAGCAAATTTTTAATTCACACGGTTGGCAAATATAACTCAAATCAACACATGTATTTGGTGAGAGTCTTCTTGGTCACAATTAATTTTATATAAAAAATATATAATAGCGTTCAATTAAAAATTTTAACACTGTATGGTACAGTACCCAAAAAATTATTTTTAAAAAGTATTTTTTTAATATAAAATTGTGTTGTAAAATTAGACTCTTTATCATCTCACTTGGCACAATAAAATTTGACTGCTATGGCCTATTTAATTCACGATTTGTAATATTTTAACAATATTTTATATATTTTATTAAAATATTCAAATTATTTTTATTCAATTTTAATTGTGTAGTTGTAAGATGTGTAGGTGAAATACTAGAATGATTATAGATCTTAAACTATTATATTCTTATTTTTCATGTTTAATAAAAATTATTAGAGGTCCATTAATTAAAAAAATATACAAATTTTTTATAAGCTTCCAACTCAAATAGCATAAATATAATTTTTTAAACATTATAAATTTTGAAACAAACGTACACTAATAGAAAAGAAATTTTTTTTTTTCATGTAGTTTGGAGGTTTATAAAAGTACACAAACACAAAACGCGTGTGCACGATGAATTATTAGAGAGACTATTTGTGGGACTCGATTTTTTTTTTTATATATTTTTTTTGGTTGGTGAAGGAGCATGATTATGACATTTCTTAGCTGTAAACAGCTTACTAATTTCTGTGGAAATTAGGTGGAATTTTTTATTTTATTTTCAAACACGCTTTAACTCTCTTTTCACAGTGTGTCAACCAATAATAGTAAATAAGATATAGGTTTCGTTTGGAATTGCAGAAAGGTTACATTACATATGATGAGAAAGTACGTTGAAAAAAATATTATATTTGTTTCCATACGTAATATTACGTTCCGCATATTGCGATGAGTCGGTTACGATATATTTTTTGTGGTCCCACCGAAGAATGAAGAAGCATATCCTTATATATTTTTTTCTCAACTTTATTTTATCTAATAGCGTTAAATAAACTTCAATACCAAACTAAGCCATAAACCAATAATTATACTTGTTATACAAAAAGTCCTTGGTATGATCACTTGGAGAAAACTAAATTTCTAGGTGTGCATAAATATTCATGTGAAACTGAATGTTAAATTTTGTTTTTTTTATTTTAATCTTTTTTGAGTCAACAAACTGATCATGCTTCAGCCAATCTAAGATTGGGCAAGATCTTGAAGAACGGTCGAGATAGACTCGAATCATGTTATGCTGAAGAACCAGATCGGAATTCCTGACTCGCATGTGACAGGACCAATCTATTCAAGCTAGGATCATGTTGTGTATGTCTCTGTCGATCTAAGATTGGTGGAGATTTTTGCCGCAGATCTTGAAATGATGATGCCTCTAGATTTTTCGATCTGGACTCGAATCAGGTCAGGCTCAAGCAGAGAGATCGAACTCCTCTGACGCAGATGTGACAAGCGCAATCCATGTATTTGGATTCTAATGAGCATCATCTTTTAATTGGAGTGACATGACTTTTTCCACAGTTGTTGGAGATATTTTGTGTGAGTTCGCGAGGGACATACGCACGTGTTGATGGTAAAAAAAGAAAAAAAAAGAAAAAGAAAAAAGAAAAATCACCCACGACATGCAGCATCATATTATTAATTAATTAATTAATAGTTGTATGAAAAGCAAAAGAGCGGAGAGGACATTTTGAGGCATCACTGTTGTGGGTCTCACTCGTCATAAATAATTTAACACGCCCAAAACCACACCAAAGAGACACGTTGTGATTCCTTTTGTTATTCTTCTTCTTCTTCTTCTTCTTCTTCTTCTTCTTCCATCGTATTTTAGGAGTTTTTTTCTTTACATTTGGCCTTTTTTTATTTTTTACACAAATAATTTTATCAAATTTGTAATATAATTTCGAACCCGTCTCCGCTATGCAGACACTACTTATGCTCCACGCCGGCTAGGAAGGGATATTAGTTGAACACGGTAAATCATTCATCGTGTTCAATACTTATATTTTTTCGTGTTCAATATCTATAGATTTTTCGCAATACACGTTGTAAAATAATAAATACGGTGAATCACTCACTGTGTGTAGACACGGTGAATAGAGTACTGTGTTTAATTTATTCCAGCACCTCCAACCTTACTTGCGTGGTGCTTATATGGCGTCTGCGTGGTAGGAATAAGATCAAAATTATAATTATATATTTGATAAAATTATTTATACAAATAATTTTCTTGAGGGGACCAAATGCCAAAAAAAAGCCCTATTTTAGTGTGAGGACTGGTTCAACAAAAAAATTAAAATTTTTAAAAGGGACAGAATTTAGGTGGATTATTCCAAGGTACAAAATTTCCCTTTCATCATAAAAAAATCATGTACTCAAAATCAGAATAACCAGAAATTTAGACGGTGAAAATAAAATCTCATTGGTTCTGCAAAAAAAAAAAATCCTAAAAACCAATTTTCCAGCCAAGAAAAACCTTTCCCACAAAAAATAGTTTTTCTGAGAACTTATTTTTTTTTCAAATTTCATAAAAAGCGAGTGTTTTTGTTTTTTGATTTTTCTCCGGGAAAATAAAAATGATGGAAAATGAATGATTTCCACAAAAAAAAAATCTTTTTTTTTTTCAGAAATAACGCTTTTTCAAAATTTTCAAAGAAACCAAACATTCAGCTTTCGACCGCAGCAAAAACTCTGATCGATCCTTTCCATTTACGAAAGGCTACCTTTAAAGCAGAAAGAATGAATCTCATTAGATGTTTGAGTTGCCCAGAACATAATTAATAAGATTCTGTATCAAAAAAACCACACAACAAGTTTCACACTGCAGTATGGTACTGCTCAAATGAAACTTGAAACTTTTCATTAACTTTTCCTCAGAGGCAGGTCAAATGAATATTTTCTTTGTTCCTTCGCGCCTAATGACGGAAATCCGCATATTATGATAAATTTAACATAAGATATCTTATGAACCTTAGTTCCGCAATTACACTCATAAACACTTTACCGTCTACGATCTTTTCCCTTTTTTTTTTTTTCCCTCAAATGAATTTATTGCGATCCCACAGCATGTATCGCTTATTTTTTGTTCATCAAGCTTCAAATATAAGAGTTTTATGCTTCTTATCCTACAACCGAGATTTCGCCAGATCAACCTGCGCACCCTGCATCAATTCCAAATGATAATAGGTTATAACAAACAACAATTAAAGCTGAATAAAGGGAAATAAAAAAAAAAAGAAAAAGAAAAAAAATGTCTCACTAGAGATTCGCCTTTGTTAGCCCTCTCTACAAGATAAGCACAGGGCTTGAAGAACTCTCCGTACATTTTCGACCAATCCTCCAGTCTACTGCTTACATAATTCGCTCCGAGTGAATCGGCCCAAAACATAATGCCACCCCTAAATTGGAGGGGAAAGAAAATAGCAGTTTCGGTAAATGAACAAAATGAAAGCAAGATAGTACCCTTTAGAAAAATATACAAGACATGAGAGAGAAACCTGTAATGGGGAAAACCCATCCCCATTATAGAAGCAATGTCGAGGTCAGATGCCTTCAGAGCGATTCTCTCATCGAGGACTCGGCATGCCTCATTAACAACAGGGAAAAATACCATCTCCACAATGTCCTTGTCAGTTAACTTCATTAGCTGTAAAAGAATCAAAAATAAAAATCCACCCATAGGCAAGAAAAGATAGATTATAATGAATACGGACCAAATTTGCTAAATTCAAGTCAGAAACTATCCTGAACCCAGGAATTTGATATAGTGATCCATTGCAAGATGAACATTTCTTTTAAGCAGGTGGACAGGAATCAATGCTTGTTCTAACTATACACATGCAAGTTTTTTTACTCGTGTTTGTTCTTTGTACATGCATGATATGGACTTGTAAAGTGGGCGTAAGTGCATTTGTTCTTAATATACAAATTGGTTATTTATGTTTGTTTTTCAGAAATATGACAAAAAATGGACTCATCCATCCAAAAGAGCAGGAAAGGAAGACGTAAAAAACCTACTTGTATATCCTACACACACAAATTGAACTCGAGTTAGAATAGCTTTTGACACTGATAGCCACATATATTTTGTCCTTTCACGGAAGAGAGAAGCAGAAGAGAGAGCAAGCTTAGGGGTAAAACATAAAGAGAAGTTGACAGATCGAAACAACCAAACTCACTCATTTCAACATACTATCGAAAAACTGTATATATCGATGCGCATAATATATTAAATGTACAGTATATGATCAAAACATATTTCAATTGCACACAAAATGAATATATGAGATCGGCCTCTAGAATAAGGATAGGAATTAAAAGACCTTGGGATCTTGGATACCACCGGCCATGTTCCTTGATTGTTCGACGTACTTCTTAATTTCAGGATCTGGGCTGGCCTTTCGCTTATCATCATACTGATAGAAGCCCTTACGAGCAGCCTCGCCTGCAAATAGTGAATTCTTTAATGATATTTTGGGCTTTAGGATAATATATTCACAATCACAGTTAAACTTCAAATCTCAAATAGTGAGGCTAAAATAGTATCGTAGTAAGTTGCATTGTAGATAAGTACCTATCCTTTTATCCTCAAGCATAAGCGGAATTAGCATTGACTTGTAACATCTCTCTGGGAAACTTTGGAGGTATTGCAAAGCAGTAGCCACAGCAACCCCAAAACCAACAAGATCAGCCAATCTGAAAATTAAGACATAAAAATAACATTAAATAAAAAAACAGAAACAACTCAATTTCAGAGGCAACAAGGAGTTTCCTTTGGTTATTTCTAAAGTAAAACAGTTGACCAACACCAAACACCAAATCCACCATGTCGATGGCTGCAGTATTGCAGTATATTTTATATCCAAAAGAGATTACTTTTGCCTTCTCATATTGGGTCTAATTAACAAATAAGAGCGAACTTCAAAATCACATTTAATTCGGTCCTAAACATTCTAAATGATTTAGACCATGATCAACTGATCTGACCTTCATTTGAATGTCCTAGTTTTAACCTCCATTGATGATATCCAAACTCCAGATACTTTCTAAAAGTAGCCAATCAACGTCATGTGTGCACTTTAAAAGCCCAAAATCAAAATCTTTGTCATCTTTGGATATCACAAATCCCGCTCATTGCCACTGTAACCAGACATGTTTTAAATTTAATAGTTTTAAACATAAATTTCAACCCATTTCAAGTTAAACAATACCTGAATGGCCCCATTGGCATTCCAAATCGAGTAATTGCCCGATCAATCTGGTAAACATCTAAGCCACGATCAACGAGTAACAAAGCAGCTTGTGTATACGGAAAGAACATCCGATTGACAGCAAAGCCGGTACAGTTCCCCACAACGATGGGAGTTTTGTGGATCTTCTTTGCCACATCCAACAAGTCCAGAACAACTTGTGCAGAAGTCCTTTGAGTCCGAACTATCTCCAAAAGAGGCATGATGTGGGCAGGGCTGCAAAAGCAAGAATGCATCAATTGAAGTTTTGATTGGCAAATGTACAGTGCCTGTAGGCAAGCTTCTAGAAAATGATCTGTAGTCAATAAGCAGAAGCCAGAGTTTTGCCTGATAAATGGTGAAGTATTACACACTTATGATACACTGACAGATATAAGGCTCATCTATGAAATTAAATGTATTAAAGGGTAATTATTCCATTATGCCCATGAAGGGATGTAGCCTAATGTACTTTTAGGCCCCAAAAAAAAAAAAGAGAAAACTCCAATTTGAAGCTTTTGATTCTCGCGACATTGGGAAGCTATAGGAAGGATCTTATCAAAAGAAGTGTTAGTGCTTCACCAAATAACTCTAGTCAAACAAAATTTCTGCATTACCTAAAGAAATGTGCACCAACAATGCGATCTTGGGATGTGGTCTTCTCACCAACTAAGTTTAGGTCAATAGTTGAAGTATTTGTAGCAAGTATGCAAGCGGGAGGGCAATATCTTTCCAGATCAGCAAAAATTTGCTGCTTCAATGAGACATTCTCAATGACCGCCTGCCACGCAACAAATATATAATGCCATTCAGGAGGCAAAAGAAAAAAAAAAAAAAAAGAAAAGAAAAAGGTTGGCTAACTGCAGTTAGGAGAACAGGAACGTAAGTTATTAATGAAGTTTCAACTTGCCTCAATGACCAAATCTACATCTCTAAATTGTTCATAGTCGAGAACACCAGTGAGCAATGAAAGGGTCTTCTCATAACTTTCTTCGGTCATCTTCCCCTTCTTGATCCGACTTTGCAAGTTGGCTGAAATGGTAATGCAGGAATGTAAGCCAAAAGGTTACTTCCATGGATATACAAAAAGAGATATTTGCATATATATATATATATATATATATATATATATATATATATATATATATAGCAGGGCTACTGTGCTATTAGGAGTACAGCAGCCCTTGTACTTCTAAGCTCCTAACCATCCATCAGTTTTGATGGGTGGTTAGAATGAGAGAGAGAAGATAAATTGGAGAGAAATTAGATATCTCAATTTCTCTTCTCTTTGAATTTCTTCCCAATTTTTCTTCTCTCTCTCACTTTTACTATCCATCAAAATTGATAGATGGTTAGGAACTTAGGAGCACAAGGATTGTTGTGCTCCTAATAGCACAGTAACCATACTCATATATATATTCGAGCAAAATTTTCTATTTACATATTTATCCCTACAAAATCTGATTTTCCATGAATGTCCATACATTAATGTTGTCCATATATTAATGTCTTACATACATCTATCGTCCTGCTTACCAAGCTGCCCCTGTTTACAAACATTTTTCTAACAGAAAACTAAATTGCCCCAATTAATTGGATAACTCCCCATCTTAAGATAAGGCTTTTTTTTTTTTTAAGAAACTGCATTTTCGAGAGCTGTACACAAAAATTTAAGGTGGAAAACTAAATAACCATTACCTCTAACTCTGCCGATCCCTGCCTGTAAGAACTTCTCACTTACTTCTTTTAGGATTACCGAGTATTTGCTCAGTATAAGTGCAGTTGCAATTCCAGATCCCATTAGACCTCCTCCAACAATAGCAACTTTTCTCACTTTTCTTGGCACCAAGCCAATGTCTGTAACTCCTGAAACCTGTTACAAATCAAATAACTTAAAATACTAAGTAAAGAAAAAAGTCATTAGAGCAATATTCGTACAGTCAATCAATATAAAAACATTTTTGTATAGCAGATAGTATAAAAATCATCTCGTCGACTCAAGAGAACACCACAAAATCGCTAGCAATAACGAATATACAAAGTCAATAACCAAAATTAGGGCATCAAAAAGAAGAAAAGTAATCACAACGATCTCATGAAAAGCAAAAGATCCAAGAAGCCTGAAGCAAAAACGCGATAATCCACAAAATGAGAGATCTTAAGGTTGTTCCAGATAATCCAATTAGGCTGCAAATATTAACAGCATTCATGTTGAATCTTTCAGGTACTCTGGTTTTGAAAAGGAAAAGTAGACAAAGGAAGAATAAATGAAATTCTGCTCATTTGCTCCTTAGATTGGTACTTCACCAAAAAAAATGATTCCGTATATAATCTGAAAAAAATGCTAGACAATCTTTGTTTGCACTGCTTGAAGATGAGCTTCATGACATTTCTCGCTTCTCAGATACAAATGATTGAATGAATATAAAAGAAGCAAAATTAATAATACCAACCTTTGAAGTTGCACGTTGTGCAAAGAAGAAATGAACCAAATTTTTACTTGTCTGTGAGGATTGAAGCATCTTAGAAGAATCCACTTCCTATCAAGAGGAGAGTCAACACATTAACTGAAGTACAAGAGGAAATTTTACAAGAAGAGTTTAGAAAATTAAGAATTTACAAATTTACCTTCCAAAGTCCAGCACGAGGTCCTGAGACTATACCCTCTTCAATGCAATCAATACAAACCAAGGGGTGTTCGAGATTTGTAGATTGTTTTTGAGCCTGAAGTCGAGCAAACTTGAGAATTTCCTTAGCCTCCCCAAGGGGCTCTAATTTGTCAGTTCTGTAAAGACTCCTAACCCATGGCCTTCTATACTCAGCAATATCCAAGGCCCAGGAACGAGCAACTTTCACTAATTCCTTAGGAGAAACTATGGCATCAACAAGACCCAAAGAATGAGCTTCCTCTCCTTTCACAGGCTTCGATAACTGTTAACATAGGAAGATATAAGTGATAATTATGTCACTTAAGTTCCTTTTTATATAATTATTAGAAGATTGTATATTTTACCAGCATCATTTCAAGGGATTTGGACAGGCCAACAAGACGAGGAAGCCGTTGTGTTCCTGCATTAAAGAGAACAGCATAATCCACAGAAGTGTTGTTAACAAAATGAAGTATCAAATATTGCCCTAACTAAAATAAAAGAGAAAATTGATCATGGTGCTTTTCTAACAAATTCAATTGAAACTGGACGGCGCAGCTTCAGAGTTAACATAGAATGTAAGTAAGAACGAGTTAAGGACCTGCTAAGCTTTATTGTAAGGTATAGGGCAAATTGATTTAGTACCGAGTAACCAGTTGGGAGAAGCAAATTATAAAAATCCGCCAACATATTCTCACTGCAGTAAAAGCAGGAAGTCTAAATTGGAGCACTTGACTTCATCAACTGCCCTACTAGAGGTGGCTGCAGTAGAAGCAGAAGCAAGCAGGGCCAAAACTAACTCGGCCTGGCTTCTCTACGGCCCCAAACTTTGATACTAAGCTTTGAAAAATACTCCCCCGAGTAACAAGATACATAAAAGAAGCACTATGGAAGTACCTCCCATTCCAGGAATAATCCCAAGTTGAAGTTCAGGCAGGCCAAGTTGAGCAGTAGAAGTACAAATTCGCCCATGGCATGCCTAACTAGCAAAAAGTGATTATGTCATACAAATAGCTCGACTCTTCAAAAACATACTCAAACTGAAAGAAGTACATCAGTGGGCTATATGAACATACCATTGCAACCTCTAGCCCACCACCGAGAGCAAGGCCGTCTATAGCCGCCACCGATGGTTTATTAGCACCTAATAAAATGGAGGATATAATATAATAAAAAATCATTTATTTCTCCTACAAGATTAGATTATAGATCAAACACAGCAGCTACCTTCTACGGAGTCCGTGAGAAAATCAATTGATATGAATCCAGGCTTCACTTCCTTGCCTAATGTCATACAATAGTTAGAATAATTACAACCAAGTAAATGATAAAACTAGTGGAAAGTCCAATTTTGTTTTCTTACTCGTTCCCTTTTGAAATGCATTGATATCAAAACCTCCTGAAAACCTCCCTTTTGCGCCTGCTCAATTAGAAGAAGTTATAATCATTTATCATTCATACGACTATTATATGTTATAAGCATAATTATATGCCGCTTAGCCAGAACCATATGATCAAAAAAGTCGAGAGATACTATCCATGTTACCTGTGAGCACAATCGCCTTAACATCATCTCTTTTGATAGCTTGTTCATAATTTTCCTTTAAGCTGAATAACACTGGAAAAGAAAGATAAAATATGGAAATACATTAGATACTCGTGAGCGGAGCATCTGCTATCAAATGAGAGAAATGGCAAAATTCTCAAGAATAACTCGACTATCAAATGCTCTTATTATGCAACTTCATTCTTAATCACTTAACTACAAGCACCCAATAATATCATCATGGCAGGATCAAAAGATTATGAGCTGCAATATGCCAACAACAGGCCCGAGTGCAGGTACATGTAAAAGCACTGTGTAAATGTCGTGTAATTAGAGATGCATGCAGCTAGTACCTATCCTGTTTGTTTCCCCCTACAATTTGGACATAGGTCAAGATGCAGCAGTTGGGACTCGATTTGCAGTTTCAAATGCTGCATTTGTATTATAACTTGCAATATATTTACGAGCGTGCTCCAATCAAACAGTACCTTAACTCTCATTTTCTTCTCTTCAGGACTCTTCCCGCCTATATTTATAATATAAAACAAGCCGAAAACCTAGCGAGGATTTATTTTTCGTAAAAATATACATAACTTACATGAACTATGAACAAATTTTAGTCTACTACCCAACCTTTTTAAATTTTGATTTTACTTTCCAACCTTTCAATTTTTTTGATTTGAGTCGGTAAACAGTACTCTCACTTCAAAATTTGAATATGTCATTTATCTTTACAGGTTTAGTTAGTATAATTCATGCAATTTTTGCAACTATAAATTCATTAAAATAAAAAATTAGCAAAAAGTTTTAAATCAAAATGCTGTTGACGGACTCAAATGAAACAAATTGAAAGGTTTGGTAGTACAATCAAAATTTTGGAAGGTGTGATAGTCGATTCAACATGGTCCATAGTCAGGTGAGTTTTGTGCGTTTTTACCATTATTTTTTATATTTGAATTTACATTAGAGTGGTTCTTCACATGAAAAGTTCAAGTACCAAAATGTGCAGATTATTGATTTGTACTTACAATAGTTTTAATTCTCAAACATGATCCTCGAAAGTACAAAACTGTACAGAATTATCCTGACCACTGTGATTTGATCGCTAATTTTTCACCCTCGGGAACATTATGGCCTTAAAAAAACATTAAAATTATTCAAGGTTCAAAAAAAATGATACTCTTAACAAAAATCAAACTCTAATTTCAAATTTCGAGGAATGAATCTGCAATTTCACAACTCCGGAGGGAAATACCGTTTATTCGATCACAACGAGACAACATTCGATTCAGCCACGAATAACGTTGAACCACAGATCCGCATCTCAACTCAAATGTTCACAAACAATGTAAAAACCCCAGATGAGATCTTAAGCTTAAAACAACAACAACGACAACAACAACAAAAAAAAAAAAAAAAAAAAAAAAACTACCATCCACGGAGAGAGCATTCACGGGAGGGTTGTTGATGATGATCACCGCGACCCCGTCCCCTCCCACCTCCATCTCCGTCGTGCCCCTCCCCATTCTCCCTCTCTCTCTCTCTCCCTCCTCTCTCTCTCTCTCTCCGGGGGAGTTTGTGGGGGACGCTGGGTGAGCGTAAAAGGGCGTAGGGAAAGAGGTAAAGGAACGGAGCCGTTTGCGGATTCGGCAAAACACCAAACACGATTCTTAGCCAATGATTTGTCGACAGGTAACCACCTTTTGGGAGAGATGTCCTACGGAGCTGGAGCAAAACTTGCTAGGTGGACCTGGTCCACCATGTCATCATAGACCCAGTGAAAACTATTGGTTAAAATGCATGGGAGTAACGCTGCATCATCCATATTACTGATACATTCACACATTCACAGACTCTTCTACTACATGCCCCTCTCCTAAACTTAAAATTTTAAGAATTAATTTGATTTAAAAATTAAAACTTTTATCAAATACTAATAATTACTTCAAACTTAAAAAAATTTAATCACTTTTTATAGCAAATAAAATTGGATGAATTGAGCCAATAAATTTTAACAAATTATTTTACAAAAATAACTCAAATTAAAAATATTATGCAATAAAATATAGTTGCAAGTCTCTGTGTATTTTTACTAAACCTATTTTCACAAAAGAAGAAGTTAGATTTGAGAAAAAAAAAATCACATTTAATTAACGAGCGCATATTTATTAGGTAAAATTATATGAATACAACCATAACTTAGCCTTTTTGAAATAACAAGAACTACAATGACATCAATATCTATATATATATTGACATTATTTTTATTTTTTGAATTTAGTTATTTTAGTCAAAATAACTACAAATTTATCAAATAAAATTGAAATAGCTAATAGTTAATGATTACTAGACCCACAAAAAAAAAAAAAAATCAAGACTGATCGTCTCTGACACGAGTGGTAAATAAGGTTGATATTCGAAATTTCAAATTCGAAATCTAATTGCTTTATATTTTTAACTAAGTTTATTTTTTTAAAAAAAAATAGCATATTATTTTTTCTTAAAAAAAAAAAAGTTAAGGGTGCGCCATCCAAAAAAAGAAAAAAAAAAAAAAGGCTTAAGGGTGCTTTTGAAAAGAAACTATCGTTGAGGGGTCTCCCTACATTTTCATACCCAAAATGCTATGGGGGAGGTCCAAGGATGAAGTGGTGGGCTTGGTCTCGGAAAAGTTTATTCTCGTCCACGTTAAGTAGCAAGTAGCAACGGCGACGAGATCCAATAATCTGGCGGTGTGTTTCCCGAGGCGTGTATTTTCGTAGGTCCCGAGACAAGCTGATGGTGACGTGGCCCCGCAGCACGTGCTGGACGATGACGGTGGTATCATATCTCGCCACGTGGTGTCATTTTACAGGCTGGGCCTAAGCATGGCCTCACCAATTGGACCGGGCCCGTATCCAATAAATAGATCGATTAATGGGTGTACGCCACCAGGGCCTGTGTTAGCTTTTCGGAAAAAACGTGAATATTATTTTTCAGAAAAAAGAAATTACAGAAATGATTTTTTTGGATAAAAAATTGAAATACGAGAACACTAATGTTCCATAAAATCCGAAAAAAAGAATTTCAACCTAGCTAATAGAAAATAATTTTTCAACCGAAAAAAAGTGTTTTCTAAAATATTTTTCACGAAACCAAACACTTCCTGCAGCATGCCGGAAAACTTCGATAGGGCCGATGCCGGTGACTTCACCTCTCACTCGACTGTTGTCGAGATTCGTAGATGAACAAGGCTCCCATGTGTTTGCTGTGGTCAGGGCCTTCCCGAAACAAACAGTTCACCGACCGATCAATATTTTAAAAATCAAGTTGAACAACATCGTAACGTTATTACTGAGTTAAGAGTCACTAGTTGAACGTGTAGGTCAATCACTGATTGAACTAATAATATCAACATAATGTCATAAATATTTAAATATTATTATTATTATTATTATTATATATATATATATATATAGGTATTCTAGTATTATGCTTAATTATAAAACATTAAATTTTAAACCAAATTAAGTAGATAAAAGTTTTCAAATTTTATTTTTCTTAAAACTAATACGTGCGAATAGAAAATAAAGTCAGCTAAGATAATCTTAAATCATTGGATTTTTAATATATTTTTATCAAAAAAAATTCAGCCGGTTTTATTAAAATCATCTTGTTGATTTATTGGTTCGATAATTAAACTACTATTTTGAGCAGCTCAGAGCGAGTTGTTTAGCTTATCCGGAGTCAAATGATTAAATCAAGCTAAGCGATTTAATTTGATTCTTAAATCATTGCCGCCAATCAGGCCATTAATTTGCGCTGAAATATAATAAAAGCTATGTCATGCATTGGGTTCAGATGAAGGTCGCACTAACAGACAGTCTGGTCGTCGGTTCAATAATGTCTGACAGTCATGCCATGAATTTACTGAACCAAATTCTTGTCCAATTTTTGATGGTTCAATTTACCAACTTCTTTATCTTTAGCCTGCTAGTTATGTGGGGTCATATCTATTTATAATTATCCTCAGGGATGTGATGCACTGGGCCCCTAGTGAAAGTGATTGTCCATTATCAATATATATGATGATTACATCGTTTAGGGATAATTATCTATATACCTCTTAAAATTTTGAAAATATCTTATTTACTCATACTTTTTTTTTTTCTTTTCAATATACCCCTCATATGTTTATCTGTTATTCTAAAATACCCCTGCCGTTATCACCTGTTAAGTTAACTTGAATTAAACGTGAATTAAATATCTAGCACAGTTAAAAAATAATAATAATAAAATACCATTTTTGCCCTCAACTTAAGGGTAAATAAAAAATATTGGTGAAGATAGAAGGGTATATTTGAAAAGACCAAAAAGCAAAATACTTTTTGTACTCTTAACTTAAGGGCAAATAAAAAAAAGTCACTGATGATAAAAGAATATATTTGAAAGGATAAAATAGTAATTTTATAGAGATAACAGATTTTATTAACCGATTTTGAGTATACTTAAAATAGGTTGGAACGTAAAAAAGATATTTTCAATATTAGCCTTCTAAAAAGGATAAATCAGAAAATCGGAAACTTTTCAGGGGTATATAAGTAATTACCCCTATCTTTTAAGTTGTGATAGGTCTACAATACATTTTAGTTTTGATCTTTACAATTTTATTATCTATGAACCCATGTTTCCTCATTAGTTTTATCATTTTTTTTTAGCTATAAATTTAACATTATTCTTATCTTTCTGCTAAAAATGGAGGAGACCCGCTAAATTATAGGCCGTTATAAAATAGACTCCTAGGCTTTTATTTTATTTCTCTTTTTAAGTGACAGTCCATCATTTTATTTCTTTTTTGATTGAGTTCTTATAGTTAATTAACTTAAATTTTTTGTTAAATTATTTGCCTTTATTTTCTGCTAATAGCTAATTAATATAGATTTTTTCACTATAAAATATTTTGGACTAGTAAATTTGATGGAATTATCATTTAATTTGGTAAATTTCTCGATCTGTTTAGCTAACATCACGTAACTTCTAAAATTTTAAAAAGTTGAGCGAGTCTCAGTAAAAACTAGAAACTATTATGCTGAGGGGACTATATCAAATTGCCTGTAGTGGAGTAGCTAGTAATGTCAATGAGTTTGAATACTCGAGATTTTATCTGAACCCGAATCCGAACGGAACAGGTTCAACCTATACTAAACAGATATATATAATTTCTACTATGGGTATAAAATTAAAAATCCAATGAATTTCAACTCAATTATAGATTTTGTCTGCACCCAAACAAAATAATTCCAAACCATGTAAAACATAATTTCGTAGATATATATCTATTAATTAAAATATATTTATAATCTATGTTTAGCATATAAAAACAGTTGGGTTCAGCTTTTCAGCTTCAGATATACGAGTTTTCAGTTTTTTCAATTCCGATTCAATCTCAGATTGTGAATTTTTGTATCATATTACGATTTCAAATTTTACAGAAATCATCTCGAAACTGAACAGTTGATGTATCCCTGTAGCCAAAGAACCTCAGTTTTTTCTCTTATATATATATCTATATCTATATCTATATCTATCATTGTAGCTAAATTCATCTGCTAAATGAATGAAGCGGATAGCGTTGTATCTTTCTCTAAAAAAAAATATCTTATATCTATATCTATCATTATTCGTTGACAAATTAAAGACCCCCACCATAAGAGAGGTGATTCCATTTGTCCACTAATTTTTTTGGCCTTTTCCTTTGTTCTCCTTTTTTCTCTTGATTAAAGAGAGAGACCCAAACATTATTATCTAAGCTTTTGGAACATCCACTTGGCGCGATTTGAATGTGTAGAGTGAAATAAAGTTTTAAAAAAAAAACAAAATAAATCTGGGAAAGCTCAGCAAAATGCAAAATGATGTTGATACACGACTACCAATAAAAAAAATCTTGAGATAAATTAAGGATCTTACTTTATCTTAGTTGTGACAAAATGTTGAGCATATATGGTCCATGTGTTATGATATTATGTAATAAAGATAATTAATAAGATTATCACAGGATATAAAAATAAAAAAAATCTTTGTTTTCCTCAGTATATATATTATATGCTCAGTGGTTGGAGGATTTTTTATTTGTTTAGTACTAGTATCAGTAAATTAAGCTGTTGTACCCTATTTCTTTGCATGAATATTTTATACGATATGTTTTATACAAAATGTAATTAATTAATATTTAAAATAAAATATTATATTAAATTTAAATTATTTTTTTCAAAAATAGCTATATTACCTTGTATGTGAACTATTCTATTTCGTCAAATCATGAATAGCAAAATTTTTAAAAGATACTAAAAAAATCTCCTATACGAAATAAGTCATTCTTGAATAATAACTTATTCTGGTCTCCAAACAGAGCATTTAGAAGCAAAATGTTCACATAAAGAATTTGATTTATCTTAAATATGAGAAAATATTGAGTATATATGGTCCATGTGTCATAATATATGTCAAAATGGAGATAAACAGCTGCTAATAAAAACTTGAGATAAATAAAGGATATTCTTTTACTTAAATGTGGGAGAATATTGGGTATACACCTTCCATTTGTCATGATATAATGTTATAGGATAATTAATAAGATTATCACAGGAGAAAGAAAAAAAAGTTCTTTGTTTTCACTAATATTATATGTTTGTATTGCTTTCAGTCAAGTTCACTACAACAAAAGTAATTTATAGTGACACTTTTAAATATCGGTATAGTTTAAAAAAAAATACTGCTAACTGAATTACTGACACTTTTAAAAAGTGTTGTTATATGTGGGGTCGCTAGATATATAGTGACAGTTTAAAAGTGTCGGTATAATCTAAAAAGAATGCTACTAATTTACCGACACTTTTTTAAGCATTTAGCAACCGTCGGAACTCTACCTTCTTAGCTGCGGTGGCAGAGGAGGAGGAGAGCGAAGTGCTCTTCGTCTAAGATTTCAGTGGATTGAGTGAGGAGAGAAGGGGAGATGGTGATCGATCTTTTTTTTCTTTTCTATTTGTAATTGGGCCGAATGGACTGGGTGGGGGTGGGTTAAGTAGAATAATCTTTTATTTTTGATTGGATTGGGCATTATATTTAAATCTTAATAAATTTATTTTAAAAGTTTTGGTATACATGAAACACTTAAACAAAAGTATTTGTATAATCTAATTCTGTTGTAGTAGTTACGGCACAAAATATCGCCATCTTATTTTTCAAAAAAAAATCCTTAAATTTTATAATTTGGAATATTAATTATATTTTTGCGATATAATAGAGTTAAGCGTTAGATTTTAATTTGCCTGACTATAGCTACTGCCTCCTACAACAGAGAATCTATTCAGATAGGTAGAGTAGATCAATTAGTGTTATATATAAAAACCTTACAAAAAGTCAGGTTAAATAAAACAAAAAAAATGATAGGAATATATAGTTCCTACTGTAACACCTTCAAATGCGCAGTTTATCATGAAAAAGTAATAGTCTCTCACTATACATGGTCTCTGAAGTATCAAATATAAAGTTAATTTGTTATTGTATGTGTCTCTTTTGTATTGGCTCGAAAGGAATAGCATTCTGCTCAGTTGCGGGAGACCAAATTGGCTGGCTGAATCACTTTCAAAATAGCAGGTGGTCAGATTGGGTCAAGTTATACTCGAGGTGACGGGAGATTGATTGGACCGAGTCATAATCGAAAAATCGTGGATACTGTATCTGTATGCTTATAAGTAAATTAATTTTTTTTTTAATAATTCAATTTTTTGAGATTAAAAGATAGCACCGAGAATTCAATATTTTTGTCGAGAAGTCAACCTCCGTTGGCTATTTATTATTGGGCTAAAATAGACTCAACTTTCTATCCCGTGATAATAACCTTGAGTTGGGTGAACCTAATAAGTTGATTGGGACAGCAGTCAACAAGAGACTTAACGTTCAGATGGATTAAATCGGGCCGAAGTCCATAAGTGTTATGGTTAAGTTCTTAAGTGCGATGAGCAGATCCTTCTAGTTGATTAACGCTTATAATTCACAACCTCGACACGAGGAACAGCATTCCAGTACAGCAAACACTTGTCATCAAGCAGAGCATTTGGAATAATTATTGGCCATTCCAATGTCCTGGAATATCAACTTTGAAACAACTTTGGTATCTTAACTCTTTTCCCTTGTTTTCTGCCACCTAAGATATACCCCTCTGAGCACCATGTAAGTTAATACAATAAAATAAAACTTGGTAATTAAAATAGTACTACAATTAATCTGCTAAAAAACTACTAATTAAAATATTTTAAATCTCATCTATCCAATCTAACATGTCTTGGTACGATTCATTTCGATAATTTAGCCATGAAATAATTAAGAGTGTTTTCTCATAATCCAACTCTACAGCTTAGCTTTTCTCCTTTATTTATAATATCTATAATTCTATATGATTTCCCAATACAATAATAGCTGATGTGGTAAGTCCTCATTTTTTTAGACTTTTTTATTTTTTTATTTTTTTTTATAAGTGGACCTCTTTCTCTTCCCTCATTTCACCGTACATCCTTTCATCTCCCCCTATCTCACCGTTTGTTTCTTTCATCTCCCTTTTATCCCGCCGTATATCCTTTCAGCTTCAAACCGCTCTTTCAAGAAAACCCCCGTCCCCCATCTCCCTCTCTCTCTCCCACCAACCCACATCCGTTCTTTCCTCCTTTTTATTTTTAGGTTTCAAATTATTATTAATAATAATTTTTAAATACTAATTTTTATAATTTTGATTTGATTTAATATAGAGAAGAAGAAAGTGATAATGAATTTAAGAGCTACCAATCGAATTCGCTTTAAGTGAGATTTTATACTTTTTATGAATTAAAAAATATTTTTTTACTTTCTCAAAAATAATATCTCTCACTCCTAATTTTATTTTATTTTAATTGCTAATTTTTCTTTTGAAATTTGGTTTTGACGTAGAAAAGAAAAAACCGGAACCTATTATAATTCGTCGAGTAATAAAACCAACCCCAACGAAATCACCTATGATTTTTATTTTTTTCGTTCCTTTTTATTCTTGCATTAAATTATGTTTTTTTTAATTCCTATCTATGCAACAATTTTTATTCTTTTATAGTATTTTTTTTATTTTCTTTCTTTGTTCTCCATTGTATTATATTTTCATTCTAAAAAAAATTTCAATATATTTTTGATATTATTAATCAAATATTGATTTTTTTTGCTATTTTTTTTTATATATTTAACTTATAATTTATTATAATTTTTATCCGCCGCATCGCGCGGGTTTTACGCTAGTTAACTTTTAAACTCTAACCCCATTTGGTTCGGGGGATAAGTGGGGATAATGAAAGTTATCCCCGCTATTCCACCAAACGGGGTGAAATTTGGCCGG
>NC_033634.1:3000338-3003063 GCF_001540865.1 Ananas comosus | reverse complement strand
TTATAAAATTTGATTTCTAGAAGTTTTAAATGCTGTAAATAACGTTTAACGATGTGGATCGTCGATTCGGAAGCTCTATCATCGAAAACAACTATGAGTACGAGGGCGATCGTACTCATAATAGTATAGAAGCCGGACCCTTTATATATATATATATATATATATATATAATTTATTCGGCTTTGAATTCGGATAATATTTCGGATATCCATACCTATTGACATCCCTACTCTTTATTCCACTTTTCAATATACAAAAAATACGTACTAAACACGGTGAACCATTCACCGTGTTTAGACACAATGAATGATTTACCATGTTTGAACACGGTGAACGATTCACCGTGTTCAACTTAATACCCTGGCCCTAGCCCTGCCCGCGTGGCGTTGACGTGGCGCCTGCGTGGCAGGGACAGGGCCATTTTTGCAATTTTAATTTTGATAGGGCCGTTTTTAAAATAAAAATTGCTCAGGGGGCTATTTGCAAAAAAAGCCCATAATTTTATAATAAATATAATATAATATAAGAACTAGACTACTATGCTATTAATAGCACCAAGTCATTGGTGCTACCAAGTTTTTGGTCATTGGATTAAGAGATGTACGGTTAGGATGATGTGGGCCCCCTAGGATTGAGTGGGTGGTTGGTTGAATAGTATGATCTAACGAGTGAAAATGATCAAAATGGTAGATCTAACTGTGGAAAATTTGGTAGCACCAAGTGCTTCATGCTATTATTAGCATAATAGCCGGACTCTATAATATAATATATAACATATTATATTTATATAATTTAGTTTTAATTTAATTTATAATTTTAATAAAGTTTGAAATTAAACATTGGAATAGCACTATTCTATCAAAATGATGGAATAATAAGTCCCAAGCTATTCCGGAATAGCCGGGAATAGCAAGGTTTGACCGGGATAAAATATTCCGGCCAAAAATTATTTCGTTTGGCGGAATAACGGGGAACCGCCAACCAAACGGGGCCTAAATGTGAAATAATTTAATTTAAAATTTTAAAATTTCACACATATCAACTATGAAACTTCTGACTTCAAATTATTTAGATTCTATCTTTGTCCGTGTGTGTGTGTGTAGAGTGAGGCTACTATGCTATCGGAAGCACGGAGCCTTCCGTGCTTCCAGCTTGTTTTCGATGTTGCGACTTTCGAATCGTCGATCGGCTCCGTTAAACTTGATCTAGAGTATTTGAAGTAGCTAGAAAATAAATTTTATGATTTTACGATATCATTTGCCTAGTGAACGAAGAGACTCAAAATCAACAGTTGAAAATAAAAATCTTACAAAATGTAATAATATGACATTAAAATTTTAAATCAAAGATATTGATCTTGTTTTATATAGTATAAAGAATTTTCTATCAAAATTTCACGTGATTTGGATATTTTACACCGTTAAAACTTGCAAACGGGCTCACTTACGGCCATTAAAATTTGTTAATTTTGAGCACATTCGATCACTAGGCAAATGATTATCGAAAAATAATAAATTATTTCTAGCGTACTCCAAATACTCTAGATCAAGTTTAACGGCAGCAGCGAACCCAAATTTTTCGAAATTGAACATTGAAAACGATGCTCGAGACAGAAGGCTCCGTGTTCCGATAGTATTAGGAAGCCTCACTCTTATACTATATTATATATATATATTAAGATTGAGGAGAAGAGAGAGAGAGAGAAATATATAGTTGCCTATCAATATATGTTATTAGAAGCCGGAGGCCTATGATGCTTTTGAAACCGTTTTCAATATAGAGTTTTGAACGACAATCGGGCTTCGTTAGATTTAATTAGTCATTTGAAGACCTGAAAAATAAATTTTACAATTTTTTCGATATTATTTACCTAATGTATCAAAATAGTTCAAGAATTAATATTTTTAATGGTTGATGGTGTGGTTTAATAAATTATGGTGTAGACATATTCAGATCAGATTGAAATTTTTTGATATAAATTTTTTTTGAATACTATCGTACATCTAAGGATTAATATCTTTGATCGAAATTTTAAGTTTATATCATATTTTTTTGTGAGAATTTTTATTCAACGTTGATTTTGAGTCTTTCGATCATTAGGTAAATTAATATCGAAAAATTATAAAATTTATTTTTAGATACTTCAAATATGTTAGATAAGGTCTAACGGACTTGATATTGAGTTCGAAAAAGCTTTCAATTACGAAATGGCCTCCAAAAGTACGAGTCTTCGTATTTAATAGTACACAAAATCTATTTTAGATATATATTATAATATATATTATATTATATATATTAATATATATATAATATATAATAATATATAGTCGCCTCTTGCTTTTCTTCTCTTCTCTTCTCTCCTATCTCTAGGAGAGAATTGAGCTTGAAATGCTATACTGGTAAGCAAACGAAACTTCATCCCATCATTCCATTTATTTTGATGATGGAGTCTCAAACGACGATCCATACCGTTGAACATATGATACCACTTTGAAGTACTATAAATCAATTTTATATTTTTTCGGTATTATTTTCTTTTTGGCCATCAAGGTGCACAAACAATTAAAATAGCTGAAATGATTATTCTTAAAGAATAATGATTAAGAGTTTTGTAATAATATCAAGAGTATAAATTTTCGTTCTAAATATTTAAATTAATTTCAAAAAAAATTCAATTGATTTGAATATCTTTATGTCGCATTACTTAGAAAAATCTATATCGACC
>NC_033634.1:2962838-2997838 GCF_001540865.1 Ananas comosus | reverse complement strand
ATATTTTTCTTTCTTTCTTTCTTCTTTCTTCACAGAGCTTTAAATTTTCAATGTGTTTCTCTCTTTCTCTTTTTTCTTGTCTCTCACCCTATTGGCCAAACCGGAAGCCCTCTAAGTTACCATACCAACATATGTCTGCCGTTGCCTATCTTGCTATTAATGTGTATACTTGAGAGAATATACAGAATATTTTTAAAGTAAAAAATTATTATTCATATAAAATTTTAATTTAGTTATATATGATTGGATAGTTAAATCCAATATTTATCTATATAATTTATTTATTTTTGACTGTATAAATAAAAATGAATAATATGGAGATTGAAGACGGAAGAAAAGACATGTGAAGCTGAAAAAATTAGATATCAACTCATAAATTTTTTTCTTCATATTATAATACTATATTTTATATAATTATTTTATATTTTGAACTATTAGACATATTTTATATCAAATTATAGATATTGTTCCATACAAATTAAACTATTGATCGTATGATGTTGAGAATTTCAAGCGGCTCGTTAGGGCTCGAGCTCGCTCGACTCGAAATTAGGCTCGCTCGAGCTCGGCTCGAATTAATTTCAATCCAAGCTTGAGCTTAAATTTAGGCTCGAAATTAATTTTAAGCCGAATTTGAGCCGAGGTAAGCTCGCTCGAGCTCGGCTCGTTTCCACCCCTAACTAGAACCACTAAGTTATTACCAATTCACGTCACTTCTCGTCCATGTGCTCGCGAGAACAAAGTAGTTTCTTTAATCCATCTTATCAGAGCCACGTCAGTATGCAACAGAGAAAACACTCGAAGCTGCACGAACTTTGACACCCGTACATCGTAGTCATCAGTCATCACCACCACCACCACCACCATTGGACCATCCCATGGTCCACGGAACTGTTCCGGTGCACCCGTGGTCCACTAGACCCGCAAAAACTTTAAAAATTAAAAAAAAAAAAACAAAAATAAAAGAGAAAAAAAAATAGGAGGCAAAATTGTGGGTGGGCGCACCAGGCTTTGCCTGTGAAACCCTGGGCGGCGCCATCTGATTCCCCCAGTAAATTATTTAAATTTTTACTAATAATTATAGAGATACCAGTCGTTCAATTTAATGCAACGATAAAAATGTTAAGTTGGCGAAACCCACAAATCTCTTGTTGTACGACTTCTCGTGTGTTTCTAAATAGCCCCAAAGCTTTACATATTTACTTTTTCAAAAATTTTCAAGCACAATTAATTTATATTGATATTAATATGAAATAGAAGCAATTGCTTATATATTCCTGAAAAGTTTCCGACTTTTCGATTTACCCTTTTTAGAAGGCTAATATTAAAAATACCCCTCCTATATTTCAACATATTTCTAATATACCCTTAGAGTTAAAATCTGTTAAGTAACTCTGTTATCTCTGTAAAATTATTATTTTGCCTTTTCAAATATACCCTTCCACTATCACTGTCTTTCTTATTTGCCCTTAAAGTCAGGGGCACAAAAAGTGTTTTGCATTTTGGTTTTTTCCAATATACCCCTCTACCATCACCAACCTTTCTTATTTGTCCGTAAGTTAAGGACAAAATTGACATTTTAATTTTTTTTAACTGTGGTAGATATTTAACTCACATTTAACTCAGATTAACTTAATAGGAGATAACTGCGGGAGTATTTTGTAATAACGGTGGAACATATGAGAGGTATTTTAGAAAGAAAAAAAAAGCAGGGATAAATCAGATATTTTCAAGTTAAAGACTTAACATACGTGTAAAGTACAAGAATTTTAAAAGAGTGAACTTTAATTTATCCCACTATGATTCAGCATATTTTTATTTTATTGTTTTATGGTTAAAAAAAATTACACTTAACTATTATATAATTTTGCGTTCTTTTACTTTATCGCTTAATTATTTAAAAGTTATACTTAACTATTTTATTTTTTTTTATTTTATTGTAAAAATCTGTTATTAAATAAGGTACCACTTTATAGTTTTAAAAAAATTTTATTTTGTTATTTTATTTGACATTATTTTTTTAAAAAATAAAAATAAAATAATATGATGATTAAGGGGTTGTTTGGTTCCTCGTAAAACTGCAGGAAAAAAAATTTTGGTGGAAAAACACTACAACAAAAACGGTCTATAACGACACTTTTAAATATAGGTACATGTCAAAAAAGTGCTGTTAGCTAAAATTACCTACACTTTTAAAAAGTGTTGCTATATGTGGGGTCGCTAGGTATATAGTGACAGTTAAAGAGTGTCGCTATAACATAAAAGAGTGCTGCTAATTTACCAACACTTATTTATGCATTTAGCAACCGCCGAAACTCTATCTCGTTGGCTGCGGTGGCGGAGGAGGACGACAGTAAAGGCTCTTCGTCTAGAATTTCAGTGGATTGAGTGAAGAGAGAAGAAAAGATGGTAATTGATTTTTCTTTTTTTTTCTTTTCTGTTTGTAATCGGGCCAAATGGACTGGGTGTGGTGGGTTGAGTTGAGTAATCTTTTATTTTTGGTTGAATTAGGCTTTATATTTAGGCATTAGTAGATGTGTTTTTAAATTTTAGCATAAATGGGACACTTACTCAAAAGTGTCCCAAACATGTGTCCATATAACCTAATTCTGTTGTAGTGAAAAAATTTTCAGAGGAAAATAAATTTTTGGAGAAAAATAAATTTTAGGCTTTTAGCATTTGGTTTGTAGGAAAAAAAAGTAGTTTTCCATTACGGTTATTTGGTTGAAAGAAAAATAAAAAAAAAAAAGAAAAAAAAGTTAATTATAAATAAAAAATTATTATATATATATATATATTTTTATTTTATATATTATATATTATTAATATATAATAATTACATATTACATATATTAATATTATAATTATATTTGTAAATAAAATATATTTAAATATATTATACAATAAGTAGTATAGTATAATATAACGTATAATAGTAATAGATATATATATATATATATAATATATATAGTATATCATATATTATACTATATATATATATATAGTTGGTGTCTGCCTATTGACTATTATCGAGTACGGATCGCACCTAAATTAGCCTTTTAATCTATTCTTTTTTTTTTATTGTTGGAAAATCTAGCCCTCGTACTCATAATTGTTTTCGATGATAGAGCTTCGAATGATGATCGCAACCATTAAACGTATTATCAGTATTTAAAAAACTTTAGAAATTAAATTTTATAATTTTTCGACCATCATTTACTTACGATTCAAGAGCGTCACCAATTTGACAATTTAACCGGCGGTATGGAATATTGCTTAGTCTCTCCACGGTGTAAAGAATCGCAAATTGTTCGAATATTTTTGATAGAAATTCTATTCACTACATAGAGAAAGTTCAATAACTCCGATCTTGAATTGAAGGATCCAGATCATCCTTTTTTAGTGATGTCATTCGATTTTGACCGTTCATTTTATGCCCACTTGATGGACTTTATTATGATTTTAAAAATTTACGAAATTTATTTTCTAGAATGTTCAAATACTCTAGATCATATTTAACGGAGTGGATCGTCGATTCGGAAGCTCCATCATCGAAAACAACTTATGAGTACGAGGGCTCCAATACTCATAATAGTATAGTAGCCATATATATATATATATATATATATAATATATATATATATGAGTTGAGCTAGAATACTTTCAAAAGCACCAATGAGGTGGTGCTTTTGAGTTTTTAACTATTGGATGGAAGAATGTAAGGTTGTGATGATGGTGGTAGGTGGAATAGTGTTTGATCCAACGACTATTAGTAATCAAAGAGTAGGTCCAAGAACTAGAAACCTAAAAGCACCAATAGGATAATACTTTTAAAAGTATTCGAGCTCAATTCATATATATATATATATATAGAGTTGAGCTGGAATGCTATCAATAACAAACTGGCTCCGTTACCACCCAATTGTTTTCGATGATGGAGACTTTAAATTGATGATCGGCACCGTTGAACATGATTTATACAACTTGAAGTATCTAGAAACTAAATTTCAAATCATTTCGACATCATTGACCTAATGAGCAAAAGGTTTCAAATTTTGTAATTTTAATGGTAGATATGAGACGTTTTCTCGTTTAACGGTGTAAAGCTATCCAAATTAATTTAATTTTGGTTAGAAAATTCTTTAAACTATTTAGAATAAGATCTATACTCTCGATCTTGATTACAAAATTCCCTATCATCTATTTTTAGAGGATATTCATTTTCAGTCGTTCATTTTTACGCCCATTTGGTGGACAAGAGAACAATATCGGAAAAGCATGAAATTTGATTTCTAGATACTTCAAGTGGTATAGATCATATTCAACGGTGTTGATCATCGATTTGGGTGCTCCATCATTGAAAACAAATGGGTAGCAACGGAGCCCGTTTGCTACCGATAGTATTCTAGCTCAACTCTTCATATATAGAGAGAGAGAGAGAGAGAGAGAGAGAGAGAGAGAGTCCGGCTATGGTACTTGTAAAAGTACAAAGCACTTGGTGCTTGTAAATTTTTTACCATTAGATCTAATCTTTTTATCATTTCCATCCGTTAGATTATACTATTCAACCAACTACCCACTCAACCCTAGGGAGCCCACATCATCCTAACCGCACATCTCTTAATTCAAAGGCAAAAAATCTACAAGCACCAATAACTTTGATACTTTTAAAAGTACAGGAGCTCAATTTTATATATATATATATATATAAAAGAGGGGCAGAGAGAGAGGTCCATCGTGGACCTTTGATGGACCTCTCCTCACGTGGTCCACAAGGTGGAGCGGACCTCGTGGACCGCATTTTTTTTCTCCCCCAAGGTGTGAGCAACGCCGCGCGAGGTCCATCATGGACCTTCCTCCCGCGGTCCACGAGGTGGAGCAGACCTCGTGAACCGCGCCCTTTCTTTCCCGTGCGGCCTGCGCAACACCGCGTGTTTTCATTTTCCGCTCGATTCGAGCGGAAAAGGTTTTTCCTTTTCCTTAGAATCTGTAAAAAAAAATTTGGAAAAAATTTTTTTACGAGCCACCAAATACTGGAATCTCATTTTTCAACCGAAAAAAATTTTTTAGGGTGATTTTATGAGGAACCAAACACACCCTAAGTGAAGTAAAGTAAAAATGTGCTAAATCATAAGCGCGGCAAATTGAAGGGTAACCATTCTAAAAATTGAATGGCAGGTCTATGGTGGACCCGGTCCATCGGTTCTCCTTCGTGACACTCTCGAGCTGTATAAAATGCACACCAACGAACTCCGTTTCCCCACTCCCACTTCCCTCTCCTCTCTCTCTCTCTCTCTCTTCCCTCATCCTTTCCTCTCTCTCTCTAAAAGGCTCTTTTCTCTCTCTAGCCATGGCGGCTCCCAAGCTCGCGCGCGTCCCCAGCTTCCGCGACAGGCTCGAGGACACCCTCACCGTCCACCGCAACGAGCTCGTCTCCCTCTTATCCAGGTCACCCTTTTCCCTCTCACTCTCTCTCTCTCTACTCTCTCTCTCTCTCTCTCTAACGGAATCCACCATGATTGATACGATCCCAGGTACATGGGGGAGGGGAAGGGGATCCTCCAACCCCACCACCTCCTCGACGCCCTCGCCACCATCGAAGACAGCACCAAGCTCTCCGAGGGCCCCTTCTTCGAGTTCCTCAAATCCGCTCAGGTTTTGCTCGCCACCCCTCTTTGCTAACAATGGAACCTTTCTTCGTCTAATTAGGGTTCGGAGGTTCAATTTGATGCCGATTTTGTTGTAAATTTTTAGGAAGCTATAGTTCTACCCCCCTTTGTGGCCATAGCCGTGCGGCCGAGGCCTGGCGTGTGGGAGTTTGTGCGGGTGAACGTCTACGAGCTCACCGTCGATCAGTTGAGCGTGTCAGAGTACCTCCGATTCAAAGAAGAGCTCGCCGATGGCCAGTAATTGTCTATGCTGAATTCTACCTCAATTCTCTTTAGTAACTTAGGCTACACTTGAGAGGATTTTGCGCCTACATTTTCTTGAACTGAAATTGATTTTAGAGCATCGTTGTCGGCGATTCAAAACAATCAGATTCATGTTTATGCCTTTTACTTGTGCATCAAGATGCCTGAAGATTGACGAAGTTAATGACTGATATGAATTGTTTTGTTAGTTTATCAGGTAAAGATGTTTCTGAAGCTCATTCAATTTATACTGTTCTTTTTTGTTTTTTTTCGATCTCTACTTGATGCATAGATTTTTTAAAAAAAAAACAGTCCAAAACACATTGATTTGTAAGGTTTTAATAAGCATGGATTGTCAAATTACTCTATCATTAATTTTGACTTGAGAAGGTTTTGGGCCAAACACTCTCTATCATTAATTTTGCTTTGGTTATACCTGAAGATTAATTTTGCTTTTGATTTATTTAAAGTGGTTATGTGTTTATTGAATTTTCTTAGGGTCACTAATCAATTTGTGCTCGAACTCGATTTGGAGCCCTTTAATGCGTCTTTCCCACGACCGAGTCGATCGTCGTCGATCGGGAACGGTGTTCTGTTCCTCAACCGCCACCTTTCTTCGATAATGTTTCGAAACAGGGATTCCTTGGAGCCCCTCCTCAACTTCCTACGTGCACACAAGTACAAGGGACATGTAAGAATTTAATTGTTACGAATATGAGAGTTTATATTTCTTCTAATATTTTATTGAATTTGACATGGATTTCTATGATAAGGACAGGTGATGATGCTGAATGATAGAGTACAGAGCTTGTCCAGGCTTCAATCTACCTTGGCAAAGGCTGAGGAGTATTTGTCTAAGCTCCCGCCAGAGACGCCATACGCACAATTTGCATATCAGTAAGAAAATAAACGCTACTGACATACGGTACTTATAGATGTACATCAAATTATGTCTAGATTTCCCTTCAGAAAATTAAAAATCATATCTAACATATCAAATAATCCAAATAGTAGAGTAAATGAAGTTTAACGTCTAGTGAGAGATGCAAATAATGCTTTGTTAGGGTAGGTTCCACCTTGATTGTGGTTAAACCTTTTTCTTTATTATTATTTCTATGAAGTTGGAGGAGGCTGTATAACCATGAAGTATGTATGTGCTAATTCATTATTTAATACTGAAGAAAAATTTAGAAAATGCTTGAATTCTCTGTTGTCTATAAGTAGAAAACTTTAGCAGAGATAAGAGACATCACCAATTTTGGACTTAAGAATGCTGCCATTTGTTATCTACTATCGGAGCACTTTTTTCTTTTTTGGGTGAACAGTTTTCTAACTCCATGAAACTGCAAGTGGTTTCTTCTATCAAAATGACAACTTTGCAGAATACTTCAAGACATCCTAAATCATGACTTTGCCATGCTGCTCTGTTTTTCCAATGATATTGAGTTTGTGGGGAAGTTTCCTAGTTGGAAAAAAAGCATTTTAGTCGAAAAAGTTAGCTTTTGATTAATTTGCAGGTTCCAAGAGATGGGCTTGGAAAAAGGTTGGGGTGATACAGCTCAACGTGTGTTGGAGATGATTCATCTTCTACTGGACATTCTTCAAGCCCCTGATCCCTCTACTTTGGAGACATTCTTGGGGAGGATCCCGATGGTGTTCAATGTCGTTATTGTTTCTCCACATGGGTACTTTGGCCAAGCTAATGTGCTTGGAATGCCGGACACTGGAGGGCAGGTAGGTGAAATATAAGAGAGAAAAACTCCACCTCTGTTCCTTTATGAAATTTACTACCATTATCATGAGGTTAAATTTTGGTTTTGTTGTTTTTAGCAAGTTTTGGGTTAGTAAAAGAGTATTTAGTTTCTTGAGGTGGGATGCAGGTTGTCTATATATTGGATCAAGTTCGTGCTCTAGAGAATGAGATGCTTGTAAGGATCAAAAAGCAGGGGCTTGATGTTGATCCCAAGATTCTTATAGTAAGCATCAACACTTTCTTTTTTCATTCTTTCATTCTTTAAAAAAAAAATATAACATTAGAAATTTTTAATGTCTCCCTCGACGTGCATTATTTCCCAACAGAACTTTCCTCATTGGAATATTTCATGCACGGCATCACTCACTGTACATGTTGTCCGCTTTAAATTCCTTTAGTTTCTTATGATGACGTTTGTTGTTAAAGGTGACTAGATTAATACCGGACGCGAAAGGGACAACATGCAATCAACGGCTTGAACGAATCATTGGCACGCAGCATACCTTCATCTTGCGTGTGCCTTTTAGAAGTGAGAAAGGAATTCTTAAGAAATGGATTTCAAGATTTGATGTCTGGCCTTATTTGGAGACCTTTGCAATGGTAAGCATCGATAGCCTTCTCTATATCTATATCGAAGGTCACATTGTATTCTAGATTGTGGTTCTTAATTAGGCATACAAGTTGCCATATTTTTTCTTATTTCTAGATTGTGGTTCTTAACTAGGCATACAGGTTTCCATATTTTTTCTTATTTCAGTCAACAGTTTTTCATCAGAAACTGCTTGTTTTCGTTGCTAATTTTCTGATCTTTATCAATGCAAGTAGCTATTCTAAGTCAATTAGGAAAGTCTTTTACTCATAAAGAAAAAGCTCAAATAATATGATTGCCATGACAGGCCTTGGATTGGCTTTAATTTCTAATCATAGTGTTAACGCCTATGATCAATTACCTTGCTAATACCAACACTCTTACCTTAAAATCTCCTTGACTGTATTGACTTGGTTTGTTTAATTTGACGTAAACCCATTTAATGTTCTCTTCAGGATGCAGCTAGTGAGATTGCCGCGGAATTACAGGGCACTCCTGATCTAATTATTGGAAACTACAGTGATGGAAATCTTGTTGCCTCTTTGCTTTCTTACAAACTAGGAATTACTCAGGCATGCTCTGGATGAGATCTTTTGTCCTTTGTTCCTTTTCCCTTCCTTTAAGTAGATAAAATCGTCATTACATGCTCATGCTATTGATAAACTTTGTGTAGTGCAATATAGCTCATGCTCTCGAGAAAACGAAGTATCCGGAGTCAGATATATACTGGAAGAACTTTGAAGAAAAATACCATTTCTCATGCCAGTTCACTGCAGATCTAATTGCAATGAACAATGCAGATTTTATAATCACTAGCACCTACCAAGAAATTGCTGGAAGGTTCTCACTACTGCCTCGTCAATTGTTCTTTTTTTATTTTATTTACCTTTTCTCAAAATTTTATGAAGGATCAAAATTGTTCTATAATTGCGGTAATCAATTTATGTGTGCACCATGTGAGTAGTAGTTACTGTCATCTAAATCTGTGTCATCCTGTAGTCTTTCTGTAAAACTACATCACTTTTCTTTTATGGTTTTAAGTTCCCTTCAAAATTACTATAATTTAATGCATTGTTTACGTTCTGGTAGTCATGAAGTTTTATAGTCCCAGACAATCTTGGGTTAGGTGTATTGATCCTTATCTTTAATCTCTATCTTGAATCTCTTCTTGCACGGGCTTCAACTTACAATTGAAGCGCTTCTGCTTATGATGCACTTGTTAGGCTATCATACATGTCCGTGGTAGCGGATTAGCTAAATCTTTTCTGTTTCATGTATTTAATTAGAAAATACAAGCTGTCTCTAGCAAATTGACTGTTATCTGGCTATCTGCTAATGCTGCTTAATATTATGATCTTTGTGGTTTCTGTATATTGTAAATCGAACTAATTATGTTCTCTTCCTCAGCAAAAACACGGTTGGACAGTATGAGAGCCATACTGCTTTTACTCTCCCTGGTCTATATCGTGTTGTCCATGGCATTGATGTTTTCGACCCTAAGTTCAATATTGTCTCTCCTGGAGCAGATATGTCTATTTATTTTCCTTACTCAGAAAAGGAGAAGAGGCTTACTTCACTTCATGGTTCAATTGAGAAGCTGCTGTATGATCCAGAGCAAAATGACGTGCACATGTGAGTACTCAGTTGCTATATTTCATTTTCAGGCTGGCTAATGATAAAATACTGATGGTGTTGTGCTAATTTTTTAAATCATCATACTTTTGAAATTTTATTGTATTCTAATTTATCTATAAACTCAAGTTAACACTTAAGTTAGTTTGATTTACCGAGTTTTTTATTCAGCTAAATAATGGAAAGCTGTTTTTGTTATTTATTATGCCGGTCATTTAGCTGCTTCCCTTTCTCCCTAGTTAAGTACTGAATTGACCAATTATTGTTTCTCTTACAGTGGTTGGTTGGATGACCGGTCTAAGCCCATCATCTTCTCCATGGCCAGGCTTGACCGCGTGAAAAACATAACTGGACTGGTTGAATTGTATGGTAAATGCGCCAAACTGCGTGAAACGGTTAACCTAGTTGTAGTTGCTGGTTACCATGATGTGAAGAAATCTAAAGATAGGGAGGAAATCCAAGAAATCGAGAAAATGCACGAACTTATAAAGACATACGATTTGTTCGGCCAATTTCGGTGGATCTCTGCCCAGACAAACAAGGCAAGAAACGGTGAGCTTTATCGATACATAGCCGATACTGGAGGTGCTTTTGTGCAGGTATGGTGTCACATTACATATCCCGTATATTTGCACGTCTTGCCACAAATATATTCAATAATTTTTTAAATTTGCAGGAAAGAAAACTCTTTCCATCTTTTTGGACCAAACTGCCTTTCCACTACAGCGTCACAATGCTCAGTTTTGGGCACAATTTGGGAGCTTGTTTGCACAATTTTGAAAGTGTGCATCAAATGTTTGAAAGTTTGCATTTGCTCTGGTAGTGAAGGGGCAATTTTGGTTCTAGAAGTCAAAAAAGGGCTGAAGTTGCAAAATTAGAACCCATTTTAAATTTTTAATAACTATATTGCTGTATATTAATTCTCACTCTTTTCTGCTATAATGCTATGGTAATTCGACTCCCTTTTGTACTGCAGCCTGCGTTATATGAGGCCTTTGGACTTACTGTGGTGGAGGCTATGACTTGTGGTCTTCCAACATTTGCCACTTGCCATGGAGGCCCTGCGGAGATTATTGAGCATGGAGTATCGGGTTTTCATATCGACCCGTATCATCCTGACCAGGCTGCTGCCGTCATGGTTGAGTTCTTTGAACAGAGCAAGAAAGACCCTAGCAATTGGATTAAGATATCTGAAGGTGGTCTCAAAAGAATCTATGAAAGGTTGTTACTTCACCCTTTAGTGGGATCATTTTACATCTATATCCCTGCATATATATATATACCCCTCCAAAGTCAAAAATGTAGTCTTACATATGAATTGCCATCATCTTCTATGGGATATCATCTGACTTGCATACTTTCAAAGAGGGGCATTTTGGTGAGTAGAAGGATGCCTCTATGTAAGAAGTTCAGTTTTTAAAGTCCATATATAAACATCATTTTTGCGACTACACCTATCTAAACAGGGTACTTTGCAGGGGTATATATCCAAATTTTTTGGCTTTGCTTGCTGGATTTCTTGTTAATGTATAGCAATGCATTCACTATTATTTAATTTTAGCCTACCTTTTTTGATTGTCGTATGATAGGTATACATGGAAGATCTATTCTGAAAGGTTAATGACACTCGCTGGGGTTTACGGCTTCTGGAAGTATGTGTCGAAGCTTGAAAGGCGTGAGACTCGGCGCTATCTCGAGATGTTCTACATATTAAAGTTCCGGGAACTGGTACGTCCGACCAGTTCCTTTATATTCAGCTAGAAATCAGCTTTTGTGAAGAAGTAATGCTTTATTTACCTCCAAAGATATCTGATAACTAGTATTGTACGTATGACAATTAGTGAGTAATTTTGCTTTTTCAATGAGGCAACTACAACTATGAAGAGGTAAATTGACGAATAAGTGTCTTGTTTTTAAAACGTCAACAAAATTCTTGCGCAATTTTTGGTCACTCCAATCTTCAACCAACCTTCAACCTGACCTTTTCTCTTTTCGGTACAGAAAACACTAATCATTTTTTTTTTTTTCTTGTTTATGTTCAGGTGAAATCTGTTCCGCTCGCAGTTGACGATGCACACTAACCTTGGAGAGTTCTAAATAACATCTGCGGATTTGTATATAAATTGTCCTAAAATGCAGATAATAACACGAAGAGTTGTGTCAACGTCTCTTCAGTAAAACATGCTATTATAATGCCTATCGGCAAACCCTGTTAGTTACAGCTTGTTTAATCTCTTTTTTATGCTTCCACGTATGCCTCAAATAAGATTGATGACTTCATGTATCTGCATGTGTTGTAGGTTTGATGCATGCATTGAGGTCTTATTTGTATTGTATGTTACAGAAGAATCAAACATGGTATATTATTTGTTAAATCAATGAGTGATCACTTTGTTGGATGGATCATGGATGCGACTTTTCTGTGTCTCACCATGTGCGGAGTTGTGACTTTTTCGCTTGCATTTTTTGTACAAACCATAAATATATTCTTTTGGTCTAGTCTAAAGATAATGACCATGCTATTTCAAAAAAATTTAGGACCTGTTTAGTTTGAAAGATGAAACTTAGAATTAAAATTGGAACGAGTCATTTTTGTTGTTCAGTATTTAGCACAAGGATTTGATGTTTTTGATTTTTATTTCAGAACGTTCTGATCTTTCCAATTTCGAAAATAACTCCTACCGTCCATGGAATATGAGAGTGAATTTTGACTTCGGTTCATTTTGATTTCTATTCCGATTTTGATTTCTTGGGCGGTTCATTTTCATTCCTTTTTTTTTTTTTTTTCTTCCTAATTGTTTAAATTAGTTTTTATTTCTTTCAAATTTTAATTTAAATTAGTTTAAATTTCCAACAGAGTTTTATTTAGAAGTCCTTTAGAACCTATTTATTTAAAGATAAATTAAACAATTAGAAATATAAGAGAAATAGTATGGGCCGTGTTAGAACAATTTACCCAGGATCATGCTGGGCCTTATCTGGAAAAAGGTGGCCTTTCCCGTTTGGTACAGAATAATGTGGGCCGTGTTAGATAAATTTTGTGCCTTGCCTGGCCCGCCTAATGACTCAGTTTGGCTCGAAAAATATATGGGCCGTGCTAGTCTGGTATAGCCTAGGAACAAATTTCCTCACAAGTTACTTAACATTTATTTATTTAGTGGTAAATTTTTTATAAATAATATTAAAAAAATGGAAAAAGAAAAAATAGGAGAAATAGTTCGGCACGCCCAGGGGTGTCCGGCCTGGCGATGGCCTAGGGCTGGGCTGCAGCACAGCTCAGGTGCTGTAGCACCTGTGTCGGCCCGGTCTGATCTTCAAGGCCGTGTTGGGCCCTCTCTTTGGGCCAGACGGCCTAGTACTGAGCAGACCGAAACAGGTCCAGACCATGCTGGGACGATGAGAGGCCCATGGTCCCGCCTGGCACGGCCCGCTTAGGCCGTGCCACTCGGGCCAGTTAGTTAGTTTTTGACTTCAAAATTTGAATACTATATTTATATTTACGGATTTAGTAGTACATTTTTATACAATTTATTTAACTATAAATTTATTAAAGTGAGTACCTAGTTTGAATTTCGTGTCCGAATAGCCACCAAATGATTTAAATCAAATAAATTAAAATTTTTAATATTAAAAATTAAATTTTAGAGAGGACGGATAGCCGAATCAAAATAGTTAACAGTTCGAACAAGTTTTTTTTTTATTTTTTTAACCAAAAAAATAATTTTAAAGTGTTATTTTAATGTGCAATTATATATCATATATTGCACCCTATTTAGACTCTTTTAATCCCACTCGACGTGACATATTTGTACGGAGTTAAATCATGCACAGAATAACTTCACACAAGCTGGTCCACTGCTGATGTGGTAAACCAAGTGCAGGAAATATTTCCTCTCGTCCAAAGCGGTGGTGCCACATTAACGCCTCTAAGAACGTACGAGTACTCTGCGCACGTGTAGCTTTTCCCCCGCACACTCTGGCTACCTCTCACACCACCACGTGTCCCTTTTTTTTTTTTTTTCGCATTATAAATCCACCCGCCCAATCAACACACTTCCACACACGAGTCATAACCCATGCACTTCGTAGCAGCACCGCCGCTCCTCCGCTCCCTCCGCCTCCTCCCCGCCACTCGCACGTGCTCCCCTCTCCTCCTCGCACGTGCCATCAACACCACCACCGGCGACGCCGCGGGGGCAGGCGACCCCGAGGTGCACAGCGGGGACCCGCCCGAGGACGACTATCCTAAGCGGGCCCCCAAATTCTCCGGAGCTGAACAAAAGCTAACTAATCATGACAAGAACAAGAACGACAAAGAAGCAGTTGCCCAAGCGACACTGCCACCCCTAAAGGGTGAAACCGCCAAGATCCCGCCGCCATTCACGCCGCTGCCCAAGCTCGAGTCCCGCGAGGTGCCGCCGCCCGGTGCGCCCTCACTGCAACAGACGCGGCGGCGGTGGCAGAGATGTGGGTCCTATCACTCCGCTGCCTTTATAACTGCACGTATTTCACGTAGAATTTGTATTTTACTATTTCTGATGCTGAATATAAATTTTAAAATATACGGTACTTAAATAGCAGAAATTTTTAAATATAAATATTTTATTTACAATAGTTGTACAAGTTTTTCATATTAAGTTTACAAGCTTCATTTTTTTTTTTTGCCTTTTGAAAAAGAAAGGTTATCTTATTATATATATATATAAATATATATAATTTACGTGACATATGTAGCTAAATATTAATATCAAATGGAAAGAGGGTGTAAGGAAAATATATATTTTTACGATTCTTACATAAAGATGAAAATTTGGAAAAATGATGTGCTTTGATTTGACCGTTTAGTGCTACAAAAATTTATTTTTTTTAGAACTTAAGATACTAAAATAAACATATTTTAATATTCTGTATTTTGTTTTTTTAAGAGCTAATTAAATATTTAATTAGCTAGTGTCTACATATCTTTTTCTAAATGTATTCTTAAAATTTGTATTATTACTTACCAATTACTCAAAACTATTTTTAATAGTAATATATATTTTTTTTTTGAGAGATACCCGGTTCGTTTATTTTATTTAGAAATAAACTTAGTTAGAAATGTGAATCAACTAGGATTCGAATTTGGGTCTCGGGTACCAACCACCAAGTCCTTTGCTACTTGCTCTAGGAATGGTTGGTATTTTTAATAATAATATTAGTGCTCGCAATCTCTTACTTTAATAGTAGTAATATTAGTGCTTGCAATCTCTTACTCTGATATCATGTGAAAAGTCTATCTGTGCAGCTGAAGCCTCTGGCGTGGGGGTGGATGGCACGGCACTGAGACACGGCCGAGCGGGAGGAGGAGGGAAAGAAGAGGAGGAAGCGGCGGTGGCGGAGCTGAGGGAGTACTACAAATCCCACAAGCCGTCGCCGTTGTCGGGGGTGGAGGTGGCGGACACGCGGAAGCCGATAACGCAGGCAGCGTCGAACGGTCCCGGAGGCGAGGGGAGAGGGGTGATGGCGGACGAGACCATCGACGACGCCCTCGGGCGGGCTGAGAGGATGTTCAGGGCGGCAGCGGAGAGGGGGAACCCCGCGTGGCCGCATTCGCGGGCCCTCGTGAGGGTGCTGAGCAGGAGGGGGATGGCAGCGACCGCAATCTCTGCATAACTTTTCTTTTCTTTCATCTTTTGAATTCTATTACTGTATTTTGAAAGTGGACGTAAATCTTATATCCTATGTCTGAAAGTCAATATTTTTATGTTGAATCCCATCAATCGTCTGATTGATGATTTAAGGTATATGTATGCATTATTTTTTTTGAGAGATAGATGGTATGTTATTCGGTTCGTTTATCTCATTTAGAAATAAATTTAGCTGAAAATATAAATCAATTAGAATTTAAATTTATAATCTTGATATTTATTATCAAGTTCTTTGTTACTTGCGTTAGGGACGGTTAATTATATGTATGCATTATCATTGTAATAGTTGATACATGTATTTTCATGTCGAATCCTATCAATTGTCTGATTGATGATTTGATAGATGATTTAACCGTTTGGTTCGGAGTTAAGTAAAAACTTGTTACTTCAGGAATAAAATTAAATTCAGGATTAAGGTGGGGTTAGAATAATTTTGTGTTTGGTTGAGAATTGAGTTAAATCCAGGTATAAGTAAAATAGTGTTTGGTTGAAGTAGATGAGATAAGAAGGATAGTGAGTAAAATAGTATTTTGTTTGGTTAAAGTAAGTGGGGTAGGGTGGGGTGGGGTTAACAATGGGCTACTCCGGGATAACCCATTTGGAATGGGGTTAGCTAACTCCACCCTCCAAATTGGGTGTTTGGGAATAACTTCAGAATTAAGCGATTATTCCGCCGCTTAACTCTGAACCAAACGGGTGCTTATAAGTATAGGCTTTTTTTAATCATAAATTTTCAGCCCTTAGATCTTTCTCTTTAACAATTTCTATCTGTTAGATCATACTATTCAACCAACCACCCACTCAACCCTACAGGACCACTATTATCTTAACCGGAAATCACTATCATCCTAACCGCACATTACTTCATCCAACAGCCGAAAACTTATAAGTACAAAGAGTTTTACACTCATAAAAGTATAATAGTCCTAACCTATATATGAGTGCGGCTACTAGACTATTATGAATATAGTATATATATTGCAGGGCTATTGTACTACGGCTTTTGTACTTCTAACTTACTAATCATTCATCAATTTTGTCGGTAGCTAAAATGAGAGAGAAGAAATTTGAGAAGAAATTAAAAAAAAAGAAAAATTAAGACACCTAATTTTTCTCCAATTTTTCTTTTCTCTCTTATTCTAACCGTCCATCAAAATTGATAGATGGTTAGAAAGTTAAGAACACAAGTGCTTAGCCCTACTCTCTCTCTCTCTCTCTCTCTCTCTCTCTCTCTCTCTCTCTCTCTATATATATATATATATATAGAGTCCGGCTACTATACTTTTATGAGTGCGATCGCCTTCGTACTCATAAGTTGTTTTCGATGATAGAGCTTCCGAATCGACAATCCATACCGTTAAATATTATCAAGAGTATTTAAAACTTCTAGAAATCAAATTTTATAATTTTTTGATATCATTTACCTTACGATCAAAAGCTCATAAAATTGACAATTTTTAACGGCCAGTATGAGATATTTGCTAGTTTAACGGTGAAAAAGAATCGGAATAGGTTAAATGTTTAATAAAAAATTCTATTCACTACCTAAATAAAGATCAACAACTCCAATCTTAAATTGAAGGATCCAATCATCCATTTTTAGGATGTCGTTCGATTTTAACCGTTCATTTTATACCCGCTTGATGGACTTTATAATGATTTCGAAAAATTACGAAATTTATTTTCTAGAAGTTTCAAATACTCTAGATCATGTTTAACGGTGTGGATCGTCGATTCGAAAACCCCAATATCGAAAACAACTTATGAGTACGAAGGGCTCTATACTCATAAGAGTATAGTAGCCCTACTCTCTCTCTCTCTCTCTCCCTATATATATTGTAAAGCTACTATGCTATTGACCCTTAGATTAGTCCCTTTAATTATTTAAACTAATACTATTACTCTGTAGGGACCACTCAGCCCTAGAAGTAATATTCAACCCTAGGGAGGACAACAATTATCCTAACCGTACAATTCTTGATTTAAGGGTCAAAAAATAAAAAGCATCAAATCTTCTATGCTTCCGATAGCATAGTAGTGTGTGTATATATATATATCCTTTGGATCTCTCTCTCTCATCAAATAGCAAAAGAGGTAGAAGACCATGCCAAGGAGGATTCTATCACAAGGTGATCATCCTGGGGCACTGCCCGAGAGCGGCGCCGCGCATTGGGCACTGCACGGTGCGGCCGTCACGGCCGTCGCGGTGGCCCTCAACGTGCTCCTCATCCTCCTCCTCTCCTACTTCTTGTTCCGACGCTTCTTCTCGCCGAAGAGGATCGAAAACGACGCCGACAGTTCTGCCCCTCCTTCCTCCTCCTCGGCAGAATCCTCGCCCCCCTCCTCTACTCCGAGAAGCAGCAGTCGCCTCGAGCTATCTCCGTTGCCTGTTTTCGTGCACCGTTCTGCTGCAAATGGCGTCGAAGGAGCCGTCGACTGTGCAGTCTGCCTTGCGGGTTTCCAGGACGGGGAGATCGGCCAGGTGCTGCCGCGGTGCAACCACAGGTTCCATGCCGAGTGCGTCGACATGTGGCTGCAGCTCGGAGGCGCATGCCCGCTCTGTCGCGCTGCCGTCGCCGCAGTGGCGGCCGCGGAAGCCGACGGGTGTTCAGATCAGGAAGGTTTGACGTTGGAGTTGGATGGATGAGTTCCGAGTTTGTGTTCATCAGCTGTGTGTGTACATATGATAGGAATGCTTGCCTCATCTTGTGATAGTATGATCTTATTATTATTATTTTTTAAAATTTATTGCCCGTTACTTTCTACGAAAAATTTAGAAACTACAAATTTTCCACATCTGTGACTACGGCTAATGTATGTTTGGGTTGGGCTTTTAACAATTAACGCAAAGCGTACGCTTGAACCAGTTAAATTTGCAAACTAAGGAACTGAAACTGGAACGGGTGAATTTGTTGGTGGGTGTTTAAGTAAATGAAAATCCCTGAATTGCTCATTTTTTCAATCCCGCCTCCTCAGTTGGATTGAAGGTTAAATTTAGAGTTCCCCACAGAAAAAATATATTTTACGAAAATATCTCAGTTATAGTGTACAATTTTATTTAAAATTTAATTTAATTTTTTGACTTTTAGTTTTCAATTAAAATATAAATATAAATTTAGAAATTATTTTTTTAATTTTAGATTTTAATTTAGAAATTAAAATAAAATATATATCCAATCAAGTATTTTGAATTTGATCTATAAATTTAAATTTAAATTTAATTGAAAGCTTGAATTTGAACCAAATCAAATTTTAATTTTATATTTTGAATTGTCCACTCAAATTTAAATTATAATTTTTAAAGTTACATTTAAAATTTTGACTTATCATTTCACTATTGTTATGTAAATTTTTAATATTTAACTTTTAATTTGAATTTAAATTATAAATTTAATTTTATATTTTGAGAAACAATTAAATTTTAAATTATTTTTATATTTTATATTTTATATTTTAATTTTAATTATTTTTCAATAATAAAAAAATTTTAAATATTGAAAGTAGAAAACAACCATATCGATCCCCATTATTATTATTATTCTAAACTAAACATATTGATCCTAATTATTATTCTGAACTAAACATATTGATTCTAATTATTATTCTGGTATCTATTCCGCTTTTTCATTGGGATTCCGATTTCTCATTGTGAACCAGACATGCCCTAAAACTTAGATAGATGATTGTATGAGTTTACATAAAGAATGGAATTATTCGCATTTATGTACTTGCTTACGTCTACTAAATTATTTACCAACGATGGCGATATTCAGGTGAAACTTAGACATTTTGGTTAATCAAATTGGCTATCAAAGTGCACAAAAGTAGGATCACCAGAATAAGTAGAAATATTTTAAATTCTTTTTTCTCGTGTCTTAGAAATGGTGCTCGCTTCGCAAGTGTAACTGATGCCTGAATTTAGATAACATACTATATCACTTCAATATCAACAAGCAAGAAGCAAGAGACAGCTCACTAGCAAAAAAAATTTCAGAAACTCCAACTCACTCGCGGAAAAACTAGAGAAAGAACAAGTATCAGTAATTGGATAAGTTGAGTTAGAAGACACCGCATAGACTAACAAGAAGATGAAACACAAAACAAAAAAAAGAAAAAAAGAGGATATCCGGCTGATATAATGATCAGCGGACCACTTGTGGCGATCGAAAGCGTTTTTTTCTCAATTCTTTCCCTTCTTAGGTGCCCTGTATCAGAGAGAGGGAAGAACATTGAGATAACTCAGGATCGCAGAATAGGCGAGGAGGAAAACTGGTTTAAAAATGAAAAATGAAATATTACTTACTCTGCTTGGGTGGTCGTAGCCGGCGTTGCTCGCTCCCCTGGACCCTGTTAGTGGAGAAAGGACCAGCACAATAAGAGATCGTTAACAGAATAAGGCTGTGAATCTAGTTCCCAAAAACTACTATCTAAATCATCATTCATCATATCAGCAAATGACCACAACTCCTCCTTTAACTCGATGAGATAGATTAAGTACAAACCAAAAGTTCACCAAAATATCTAGATATCCACCAAGTGAAACAAGTGCTTATAATAAACAAAAACATGACAAAGAACTCTCTGTCATACCTGAGCTAACCGCTCCTCTCTCCTAGCAATCTTCCTCTCTCTGCTCGCCTTGCTCTTCGCCCGCTTGGCCTCAAACTGATCAGAGATAGTCTTCTCTCTCGCCTTCTCGGCCTTCGACTTGTGGATACTCTCCATGAGCACCCTCTTGTTCTTGTACACATTACCCTTTACCTTCATGTAGAGCTCATGGTAGAGGTGCTTATCAATCTTCTTCGCTTCCCGGTACTTGCGCAGAAGACGTCTAAGAACTCTCATTCTCCTCATCCAAAGGATCTTAGTAGGAAGCCTAGCCTCCCTCGTACCCCTGCGTTTACCTACAAAATGATAAAAAATAGTCAAATTAAGAAGAACAAATGAATTTAAAGAGATCATTATGCATGCCCTACAAAACATAATCTGTTACATATATCACCCTCATTCTTGAGGATGCCCCTATTCAAGAAACAGTTCTAATAGAAAACTAAGGTCTGCCATGAATTGGATAACTTCCCTGCTAGCAAAAAGAATATCTACGAAAGGAACCATACTCTCGAGGGGTATATATTTCAAATTCAGGTTTTGTAGGGGTATATATAGAAAAAACGATTTTACATGTATAAGTATCCGAAGGCCCTATTGCTAAATTACAGCATAGATTTCAAGGCACAACCATACCATATCCGGAATGTCGCCCCTTCCTCTTGGCTTCCATTGCCCGACGTGCGCGAGATCGCGAATGGATCTTCATGGGTTTCTTGATGACGAATCCATCCTTCACCAACTTCCTTATGTTTTGGCCTGAAATTCAAAAAAAATACGGCAATTTGATAAGCACTAAAACATATTCTCCCACACAAGGGCGGCTTGTAATATTAGCGTGCATGCCAGAGAAAATTAGCAAGTGCATGCGTAGATCTTTGCCCGAGGATGAAGAGAGAACAAAATCCACACAAGGAAACCTATTCTAGGTGGTTGGGTTGTCAATAAATTCATTTAGTACTCCAGGACAATTTAACTCAACAAAACAATTATGCATAGAGCAATGATACATAGAGAGTACCGAAACCCTTAAAAGACATTACATAAAAATGCTCATTAACTACTAAACTGGCCCTAATCAAGCAAGAGGACCAAGTACAGGCAAAATTATCTAGCCTAAAGGATTCTGCACACAAAGAGAGGATTTGTTACCAGCAGTAAAGCAAGCAAAGTTCCAGAAACAAATAAAAGGACATAAAATTAAAACTTTTGTATTTCTTATAGAATAGAATGCATGTGAGGAAAATGATTGTTGAGATAGCCATACAATTAGCGTGCAACCCAACTGCCCACTTTCCCCAATATTTCTATAGCAGGAAACACTTTCGGCTAGAAATGCATGAACAGGCATAGCACCGATACACACTTATCCTGCTTCCAATTATCAAATTCTCTAAACTATATAACATAGCGCGTAAAAGCGCTGATGCACACTATCATGCACCCAACATTTATGGTTCGGTGCAATTCAAAAATTTTAAGTTGACCTTCAGTCATCGCAAGTCCCGTTTCAGCTGCTGAGTAACTGACATCCTCTCTCAAATGCCGGACATGCGAATTTATTTCGGCTGTTCAACGGACCTGCTAAACCATGCATTTGCCACAAAAAAGGTTTCGACCAACCAAAATATCCTGAACTTTTATTCTTCTAGTTTATGTTTGGTCGAATCCCATCAGAAAATGTAATTAAATGAAGCAATATAACAGGACACAAAGAACAACGCTACATTCAAATACATCGCCTATCGAATATTATCCATGGAGGCATGTACACTGTTTAAAACAAAGAACACTGCTTTATATCCGAAACCTAATTCTAGAGTAAGATGTAACCATGGATTCAGATGAACCACAATTCACCATAAACTGCAGATAATCACATTGCCAGCGTGACACATCAATTTTAACAAGCTAAACCAGCTTTAAGGAAGATCTCAGTAAACCTAAATCAATAGCGACCATCTCAATCACTAAATAGCCCAAAACCCCAAAGTCTACGTACTTACCCACATGTTACACGAGAATGAGCACGAATACAACACCACAACGAGTAGATCCAATACCGAACGACACCAAATCATCATCACAAATCAAAACCCAAACGATCAAGCCCTAACTAAAACCCTAGATCGAGAGAGAGAGAGAGAGAGAGAGAGAGAGAGAGAGAGAGAGAGAGAGGGCTTTACGGGAGTTAGCCATGGAGATCTCGCTGACCTCATTGGGGTCGAGCCACACCTTGCCCTTGCCGCAGTTGAGCACGCTCGCAGCGAGCCGCTTCTGGAGCTTCAGGGAAACCATGGCGGCAGCGGCCTTGTCCTCTTGCTCCGGAGGAGGAGGAGAAGCTAATGGTGTTTCAGCGAGGGGAAATGAAGCGGAGAGAGGAGGAGAGGTATTTATAGGGCAGGGGGGGGGATTAGGGTTTCGATTTGTGCGGCTAGGGTTTCTCCTTCGCACTTCGTCAACTTCGGGTTCTACGTGCGGCCCAAGTTTGATGGGCTGGGCCCATTTGGTCAACCAAGCTTTATTTATTTATTATTTTATTAATTAAAAATAAAAATTTAACTTTCTTTAAAAGAATATATTGAAGTTAATTAAGATCACACGGTAAAGAAGCATCTTATGCAGATCATAGCCGTCCGAGATGTCAAGAGATTCACACCGTACCTTTGCTTTTGTGAATGGGAAATAATTTTGAAATTACACTAATCTGTTATTGTTTTTTTATTATAAAAAAAAAAAAAAAGATCACTAAACTTCAATTGAAGATTATTTTTCAGTAAATTGGCACTAGAATGTTTTATTATTAACAGATGAAAATTTTAATTTTACCTAAGGAAATAGTAAATAATGGTCATTACTTAAAAGCTTTAGTAGCAAATTACTTTGTCCGTATCAAAAGAGAAGCTGTTAACATCATTTTTTTTTTAAACTATTTCACTTAAGATTGTTTTAGGGGTTCTTTGAATGCCAAGCCTATAAGCAGGTTGAAACCATTTTTTTAAAAAAAGAAAAGAAAAGAAAAGATTGCACTTTACACTGCACGAGACATCAAAAAAATCCAGATATTTCAAAAGATAAGCAATAAGTTCCATCTAAATGCATGCATGTGGTATCTAATAAAGAATGGAAAAAAAAAAAGAAAAAAAAAAGAAGAAGAAGCAGAAAATATCACTGAATAATTTAGTACCATAAAATGCTGCACAAACTACAACTGAACATTACTTTACATCTCGGTAAAACATGTCGTGCAACAACAATAGACAACAAAATTGGCACTTAAGACTACGAAAAGAGTTCATAATTAGTAATCCACAATGCCGATAACTCGTCCACGAATATACCTCATATGCTCCTTTGATACAGGGGTTTTAAAGGGAGAAGCGCTTTCTCGTCTTGAGGATGTGCTTTTGGACCGGGAAAATCAGCTTCTCTGTGACCTCTCGGCCAAGCAGCAGGCATCATTTGCTGCTGCAGCTGCTGCTGCTCCTGCTGCTGCTGATATAGATTGGGAGTATCACAAATCCCGAGTTTTACTACAAATGTAGCCGTACAACCCTTGCCGATACCTTCACTTTCGAGCCATATGTGCCCTTCCATTAGAGTCACAAATCTGATAAAAAGATATTAGAGCAGTAATTTAGTAAATGAAGAATCTAATTATGATCAAGATACTTTTAATTTAAGGTTTCCTTTATAGTCGCTGGTTTGCCCCTGATTTCAATCCCGTTCCGACAGTTAAAAATCAAAATCAGGGACAAAGTTCATGGAGTACTATTATATTCAAATTATGAGGGCATAATTGGAATGGTTGTCAATGTTTAGAGACAACTTTAAGTTGGCCCTTCTATTACTGTGGAATATAACAAAAGCGACTATACCCAGAAAAATAATTTTCCAGCAAGAAAAAACCGCACACATTTGTATTAGATTGTACCTCTTGCAAATGGCAAGCCCTAGACCACTGCCGCTATAACCTCGGCTTCCTCCAGTTTGAGCTTGTGCAAATTTAGTAAAGACGTGAGGTATATCCTGAGGACTAATTCCACAACCAGTATCCTTAACCTGCGACACCAAAGGTACCTCCTTATACAGGCAGCAGTAACAGCAAAATGTGTGTTGAAATGTAGACGCAGTTATGAATTAATCTAATCCATCTTATCTGAGATTTTTTTTTTTCTTTTTCCATTCAACCCAGCATATTAATTTGGTTTGATTCTGTAAGAATTAGAAAAGCTTCCACTTCTGACTCCAGAAGATTATCAACAAACAAATATTTACGGCCTCTACATATGTATCTCTGCACAATCATTTATTTTATGCACCCATGAAAAAAAAAAAATCTGAATTTTCAAATATAGCCCCTAAAAATTGTATCTTTTCACAAGAATACCCTAAGGGTGCGTTTGGGTCGAGTTATCCTGGCAGGATTGCAGACAATCCTGTCAGAATTACTGTGTTTGATTTATTCGCTATGTTATCTAGTCGTTAATATAGCATTACAACTCGAACAGGATTGCACCGAAAATATTAACGAGAGGGGGGTCATGTATCTTGCATTACTAAAAACCGGTAATACTACCTATTATGTAAAATGACAATTTTACCCTTCTAACTCCCGAAATCCTTTCAATATATCATTTTAAAAAATTTAATTTAAAATTTTGAATTGTCAACTTTTAAATTTTAAATTTTAAATTTAAATTTTTAAACTTCAAATTTAAATTTTAAATTTTAAATTTGAATTTAAATGTTAGATTTTAAATTTAGAATTTGAAATTTAAAATCTAAAATTTCAAATTTTAAATTTAAAAAATTTAAAATTTGAAGTTTAAAAATTTAGATTTTAGATTTCAAATTCTAAATTCTAAATTTCAAATTCAAATTTTTAAATTTTAATTTTCAAATTTTAAATGTTAAATTTCAAATTTCAAATTTGTATTTTAATTTCTGAATTTTAAAATTAGATTTTTAATTTTTAATTTTATATTTATATTTATATTTTGGATTTTAAATTTATAAATTTCATATTTATATTTTAAATTAAAATATTATATTTATATTTTTGTTCAAATTTAATATTTAAATTTTAAATTTTAAATTTTAAAAAATTAATTATTTAAAATAAATTTTAGTAAAAAAATATTATTTGTAAACAGTAAAAAAAAAAGTTTACAAAATATGGTTAAGGACAATTTTGGAATAGACTATACTTTATTATCTAGATTACTGAATTTTATAAATAGAACCAAACAAATTAATATTATAACTACTGCAATCCAGCAGTACATTACTGTATTAAACCAAACGCGCTAATACAGCATAAGTAGTAATCTCTTTTAAAAATCCAAAATACCTGGATATATCGAAATACCATGTAATATTGTATAAACTTGAACCAAACGCGCCCTAAGGGGGTCACCAAATCCACATTTTGTTCTCTATTAGGAAAAGTTTTTAAAGAGGGTACAATGTTAAGTGAAAAGGGACATTCATAAGAAATCAAGTGTTTTAAAAGGGATACATTAATATTCAGATTTTTGCATGGTATAGATGTAAATATCTCAAAGAAATTTGAGGGGTGAAAGCACATCATTATGGTTCAATATATGTACCTGAACTCTCAAATAGAAGTGCCTATCACTGGCAGCTGGATAAAAGTCTGGTGATCTGAAGTCTCCTACATAGTCCGGCTTCACAACAGAAGCTGTAATTGTAATTTGACCCTCCTTTGTAAACTTAACAGCATTACCACAAATATTCAAAATAGTTTGCATGAGCCGCTTTTCATCGCCGATGGCGCACAATGGCAAATCTGGTACCAACGTCGCTGACACTGATAGTTTCTTCACAGCAGCAACTGGTTTGATGAAATTCATTACCTTCGATGCCAAAAAAGGAAAATTATCTGGTAAGAAACTTAAAGATGAACTTACGTACAAAGTATAACTGCAAAAATCACACCCACCGCCTTCCCCCCAAAAACAGGAAATAGGTCCCCGAATTTTAGCAGGTTTTTTTTTTTTTTTGAAGTTATAAATTAAAGTGTTGTTTAATTTCAGAAAATTCCACCATGTTCAGCCAGAACTTGACTCTTTCTGCTAAAAAAGGATAGAAAGACCATTAAATTCTGGCAGAATTTTCTGGACCAAGCAACACGCGAATTCAGAGCTTGAAATCCAGAAAATGACAGAACGACCCATGGTGGAGAGTCAGCCCTTACATTTTTATCTAAGGTTACTTAAAAAATAAATAAATAAAAAATAAAACTCAGACCTCTCTAAATACAGCATGAAGATTGAATGCACTGGTCTCTAACACGAAGCTTCCATCTTCAAGCTTAGAAAGATCTAGAACATCATTGATGAGCGTTGCTAACAGATTGCTGCTCTTCAATACGGCCTCCACCATCAAACGCTGCTCGGGAGTTAGTTCAGATTCTAAAAGTAGGGATGCAAGAGCTATGATCGCATTCATCGGTGTCCGCATCTCATGATTCATGACAGCCAGAAAATCATTGCGGGCCCGAATGGCCATTTCTGCCTCCTGCCGAGCTAAATCTAGGGCAACATTCTGCTCCAAAAGCAATTCCTGGGCCCGCCTAGACTCTTCTAGAATAGCAGCATGTGAAAGTGCAACTGCTACCTGAAAAAAATTAAATCATCGACCCAAGAATAATATAAATATGAGTATTTCAGATTAACATGAATAAAACTATCTGCTTTGAGAGAAATTAAATCTATGCAAGCAAATACATAGTGATATGGAAGCTACATAGGTTAGAAATCCATAGCTTATGGATGCAGAATGATTGATTTATTGGTGAATGAATGAAGTTTGACACCAATTGCAAATACATTCTCATGATTTAATTTCAAAAACATCAAACCAAAATTTTGTTCAGCACAATGATTACCCCCATCAATAAACAATTTAATGAGATACCACATCATCGTCATCTTTAGAGTGTGCTGACCTAGAGCAGCATTAAGACTGTATTAGGATTGGAGAGTAAATTGCACTAAGCTCCTCAACCTTGCAGCACAGTTTTATTTTCACTTTTATTTTTGAACTAGCAGAAAGCCTTGCGCTTCGCGGCAGATAGTAAGATTTTCAATATAATAATTAAAAAGTTCTTAATTTTTAATTTTTTATTCAAATAATTTCAATCACTTAAATTGAGAACTTTACTAGTGATTCTATCAAATTTAGAATCTTTTATCACTTCTTCACAAATATAAAATCAGAACTAGGATTAGAAAAATGGAAATTAAGAAAATTTTAGTTAAAGGGCCTAGTCAAAATGGTTCATAGCTAAGCAGGGCTCAAAACATTTTTATTTGTCTAATTTACTTAATTGAATTATTTAAGAATTTTATTTCCTGTGTAAATTTTAAGTGAAATTACTAAATGGTGATTTAATCTTAATCTTTTTATTATTTAATTTTTATATTATACATATCATAGTATTCTATTATTTCTAGTGATCGAATTTAAATCAAATTTTCTTGCTGTTGATTGATTAATCTAAATTCAATTATTTATAGTAATCAAGATTAAACCAAATTCTTATTGTTGATTGCCTAATCTAATTTATTGGGCCCACATTGTTGCATGGGCTTTGCAGGGAGGGAGAGGAAGGAGTGGGTGTTTGTGGGGGGGTAGGTGCAGGGCNTGGGGCGGGGGCAGGGCGGCGAGAGAGGACTGAATGAGGTGAACTGCTGGTTTAGCGGGGGCAAAAAGGTAAATGCCGATGTGTCAACATATGAAATAAGGGCAACTCAGTAAATTCATCGTACGCTTTTTATATATAAGGTATATATTATTACAATTGGATTGTATTGATTGCATTTACTTGCAAAGTTAGTCCTGTTGAATTTCTCTGTTAAACAGACAAAAATTTCCATGTAAAATTATGTTACTTTGAACTCCTCTAACAGTATAATAATATTAATATTGCTTTCATACAATTGACTATGTCCTTCAGCAAGAATGTGTATAGACAAAAAAGGCACCTCGATGAGGATTATGCATTTATGCTGTTTAATTTCTTTGGAAAAATCCAGCATCCACATTGAAATGTATCTTTTATATATTGACAAAACAAATTACAGAAATTAATTTACGTTTGTCTTATGTGTCTATTTGACATATAAATTGTTTCTCCGTGTTTCTGTATGCGACATGGTAACATTGTTCCAAATAAATTGTTTCTCCGTGTTTCTGTATGCGACATGGTAAGTTGGTAACATTGTTCCAAATCTTTCCACATTGAAGCATCACACTGTAATGCATGTGATGCTGCATAAATCATGGAAATCACCAAGTACTGAAACCATTTAAACAGAGCAGAGGTATATAATGCAGTTTGAACAATGAACACAAATTTTGCCTCAAGAACTATAAACAATTTGATATACATTATAAGCCAACAAAGATCTTGTAGAAGAAGCACCAAAGAAAAAGGTTATTTACCTGGTCAGCCACGACCTCGACCAGCTCCAATTCATGGACATGCCATTTCCTCGCACTATCCGACGGGAGCATTAGAACCATAATTGCATAACTCTTCGCTGAGAACTCAGGCCAGTCATTTATTTGAAAATTCGATAGATGCAACAGAGGGACCCGCACCGCTGCCACCTCCGGTGGAACATACCTCCCCACTAAAGGCCTTATCCTTGCCAGTGGCGATGTATGGGGAATTATAATCGCGCAATTGCTACTAAACACCTGATTAACCACAGGTAAATTAATAGGAATTGTGGACCCCACTGGTACTTGGTGGCGTAGAGTATGAGAAAGTTGAAGACTCAAACCACTTCTTGAAGGCATCCATAAAGCACATTCCTCAAGACCCAAAGTTCTCCCCAGTTCAACAAGGGTTGTCATCAAGATTGTATGTCTATCTAATGTACTTCGGATTTCGTGAGTAAGCATTCGAACATGTCTTCCTGTTTCTTCTTGAGTTCGTATAAGGCCCATCTCTCTATCAAGTTCTTCGGCCTTATTTTTTAAAAACAGCTCTCTTGTTTTCACACTCAACAAATCAGGAATTATGTGAACAAGCATTAAAGCAGTTGCGCAGGAAACAACAGCGGTTGAAACTTTTGCTACTGTCATAACCATGGCTAGCATTTTCGAGTGGGGAGTGAAAGTCCACAAGTTTATTAAGTGAGTAGCTCCACAAAGAACTATAAATGCACCGAACTGAATCAAAACCCATCTGTATGGAAAAAAGGCCGACTTCTTCACAAAGTAAATCAGTTCGAGTGGTATAGAGAAGTAAGCGAGGGCTATGAAGAAGTCCGATATGTATTGATATTTGATAAGGAGCTCATCCGCTGGCCATTGTGGCTCTATGCAGTCACAAGCCTCCATTTAGCAGTAATTACAGAGGAAAAAACTTATTTCTACATTCCTGCGCGCGCACACACACACACACATACACACAAAGAAGAGTCGGCACCAAGCAAATAAATGAACTTTATTTAGCTGAACTACTTTCATGAGATTATAAAGAAGAGACCAAAGCAAGGAAAATACAGTTGTAGTTGAAAGACAGTGTGAAGAAAAATTAGCAAGAAGAAATAATTTCCCAAAGATCTCCAGACAAATACCATGCTCATATTGCCGTCCAAAAACAAAATTGTTTCTTCATTATGACTTCTTCCAATCACAAACTGAGCAATCACAACTACATTGTGTTTATCCTTTTTCCGAATAGATGTGTTAGTACTTACTCCTTAAGGCGTCCTACCGGCTTAGAACTTGCGAGGGAAAGGGGTAGGTCACTCAAACATTTAAGGCATAGAGGATCACAAAAATAACATAAAGTATAGGGCATGGGCACTCCAACACCCTAGAGGTGGGTGTGGGAACCTAAAATCTTATAATGTAGAAAGACAAACCCTAATATCTTATAATGTAGAAAAACAAAAGATTTGCAATTTGATGGAATGCAATAAAGCTAATCAATTTCCTAGTACTCAAAACTTTTAGCAATTGTTAGACCCTAAACATAAAAATGATTAGGAGTTCATAAAATACCAATAACAAGATCTCAAATCTACTCTTCCAGTGAGTCCCTAAATACTGACCAAACAACTCAAGAAGAAGCTATGCCTTCCATATTCTTAATCATACATATAAACTGCAACAGGTTTCGGATTTTTAATGGTAGCGCCTTGGTACATAGTTTCTTGAAGCATCTATCAGGCAAATCATTGGAATGGTCCTCATCTCAGCATTCATGCCAATTCAAGAAACCGTAATTCCTGACATAATTTCTTTTCCAGCCCTCAGTACTATTATCAAACCAGACGACGGCCTTGGGACAAGTCAAGCTCAAAGGAAACACCACCTATTCCGGAGAAAAAATAAAATTGAAAGAAATAAAAAAGAGTAACCTACGACAAAAATGTACGATATCTATTTGGAGGCCAATGAGATTATGGGTTTTTTTCGATCAAAATCTCTCGTTAATTCCTACATCAGGCCATCCAACTCCCATCCGAGCACTTTTGCATCTTATTTCTCCATTTCATAATCCCTTCCTCCATCATTAGCTCCTAAGTGAACTTGAACAATGTTACTCAATTTGGTAAACTTGTCGCAATTTACAGCTAAAGGCTAACAGCTTTTTCCTACAAATCACAAAGCTCATTTTGGCTTCCAAAGCACAGGTCAAAAGCTTCAGCAGCGCTTCTGCTTCTGGGCACCCCATCCTCCACCTAACCCTTTTCCCAGTTTGAGCTTATTAAGATTAGATTATCCTATTTCGCAAGATCACAAGTATACCATAAAAAAAAATAGGTACCCTTTTAGCAAATTAACTACAAACACGCATTGGTTAACCCAATTTTTTCCAATTTCAAAGAACCCAATCGACAAACTAAGCTCGAATTAAATGCCCGAAACCCTAGAACCGATCAGTGAACATCCCAAACATCGAATCGTCTCTACTCCACCGAAATCGTCCCCTCCGATTCTTACACCAGAAGAAAAAGCCCTAAATCCACTAAATAATCACCAAAAAATCCACAAAAAAAAAAAACCACAGAAGATCAGATCTAAGCTCATAAGCAATCTCCACCGAGCTAAATACACTAAAATAAAAAACTACGAGCGATTAAACAAGAGAATCGACCGATAAAGAAGCAATTAGAGGATCGAAGTGAGAGATTCTCACTCTAAAGAGAGAAGCTACTTGGGGATCGGAGATCGCCGCAGAGGAGGAGCTCGCCCATGGCGTCATGGTTTTCGTCGGCTCGATCTCCACGGAGTCCACTTAGAGAGAGAGAGAGTTGGAAAGGGAAAGAGTAGAGAGAGAGAGAGAGAGAGAGAGAGAGAGAGAGAGCGCTTTGCAGCTACAGCACTGGGGAAGCTTTTTGGCGAGTTTATCGCGGCGTATTACCAAAAACAAAAAAAAAAGTGGGGAAATTGTTGCGCGGACCTGATCCATGCGTTCATCCATGAACCGAACCGCATAATTTGTTCTCGCTCGGCACAAAATTCGGTTTTCTAAAATAGTTACGTATTTAAAAGGCTAATTTGCATAAAAAATCCACTAGTTTTGCGCTTTTATAAAAGTGGGCTACTTTTTTCAATTTGATAAGATTCAAACTGAATTTTCAGCAAATTAACTAAAATACCTTTATTATTTTTTCTCTCTCCTCTTTCTCTTTTTTTTTTCTCAAGTTCATTATTTTTTTCCTCTGCCTCCACTGGAAACGGCCCGTCTAGCCTCTCACTCTCATGCCCTCGCCCTCGCACCCCCCACCTTCCTAGCCTCCCACCCCGCCAAGGCCGCGCCGCGACTCTTTTTTGTTTCCTCTCCGACTCTAGTCTACCGTCTCCGACGACGACGCCTCTCTCGCCCTTCCCTGCCCTTCTCGTCCTCTACCTCTCCCTCCTCCTCTGGCGCATCCGACGACGACGCATCTTCGCCGACGCTGATACCGTGGAGGTCGCTGCGGCGCTGCAGTCTCGAAGCGTGGGGTCCTTAGCGGCGTCGTCGCCGGCGCCGTGGCCGTTGGCAGAGACGGATGACAAAAAAAAAATTATAGAAGAAACAAGAAAAAAAATAAAGATAAAAAATTATTAAAAAATAAAGATACAGATGAAATTGCACCTTTAAAATAAAATTGCACTATTTTAAAAGAACGTTGCACTATTATGGATATACGTTGCACTACTTAAAATATAAACTGCAGCTTTAAGATAAAAATTACACTCTTTAAATAAAAATTACACTCTTTAGAAGATATTTACATTTTTTTTCTCTTATTGCACTCTTTCAGATGTAAAGAGTATCCATTAAGATGAAAGTTACACTCCTTAAGGGCGTGTTTGGTTGCCTGTAAGTGAAACAATAAAAGTGGTATTTTGAAAAAGTAGGATTATTTCGATTGTTTGGATTATAAAAGTAAATATGTAAGTGACTTTTGAAAAGTGAACCGATAAAGTGGATTATAACTAAAATCCACTTTTTTGACTTCGAAAAAAAAAATTCCGAAGTCGTCGAAAGTGGGCCGCCTACTCCACACAACTTAGGAACCGTATCCAAAAATCTTCTTCCATACCATCTACAAAAATTTTTTAAAAAAAATCACCATATTTTAACAAAAAAACCAACACATCTTAAAAAAAAAAAAAAAAAAAAAAAAAAAGACTACACATCTAAGATTTTTTTTTTTTCATTTTCTTATATAGAACCAAACAATAGAAATCATAAAAGCCATATTTTTTTTTCTTTTACTTTTTTGAAACCAAACACTTAAACTCAAAAGTGACTTTTATAAAAGTCACTTTTTGAATAGTGACTTTTTTCACTTCGATCACTTACGGACAACTAAACATACCCTAAACGAAAGTTACACTCTTTGAGAGATATTTACACTATTTCTCGTCTTGTTGCACTCTTTAATATGTAAATTGCAGCCCTTTAAGAGATATTTATACTGTTTCTCTTCTTGTTGTATTGTTTCTCCTCTTATTGTACTATTTCTCATCTTGTTATACTGTTTCTTATCTTAAATTGCACCATTTAAAAGAAGAAACAATGTAATAAGAGAAGAAATAGTTCAACAAGAGAAAAAATAATATAACAAGAGAAGAAACAGTATAAATATCTCTTAAAGGAATGTATTTTACATCTCAAAGAGTGCAAGAAAAAAAAACAGTATACATATCTCTCAAAAAGTATAATTTTCGTTTAAAGAGTTTAACTTTTTTCTTAATAGAGACAGTTTATATCTGAAAGAGTACAATAAGAAGAAAAACAGTGTAAATATCTTTCAAAGAGTGTAATTTTTATCTTAAAGCTGTAGTTTATATCTTAAGTAGTGCAACTTATATCCATAATAGTGCAACATTTTTTTAACGGTACAATTTCAACTTCATCTTTTTTTTTCCTATAATTTTTTATCTTTATTTTTTTTTCTTACTTCTTCTATAATTTTTTTTGTCACCCCTCTCTGCCAACGATCACGGCGCCTGCGACGACGCCGCTAAGAACCGTCCGCTCCGAGGTTGCAGCGCTACAGCGACCTTCACGGTATCGGCGTCGGCGTCAGCGAAGATGCGTCGTCGTCGAAAACGGTGGAGAAGAGTCGGAGAGGAAAAAAAAAAAAAAAACAAGAGTCGCGGTGCGGCCTCGGCGGGGTCGAAGGCGAGGAAGGTGGGGGGTGCGTGGACGAGGGCAAGGGCGAGGGCGAGAGCATGAGGATGAGAGGCGAGGCGGGTTGTTTTCGTCGCTGCCTCTACCTCCGCCTCTGCTGCTTTCTTCGGCGAGAAAAAAAAAATGAACGAGAGAAAATAAGCGGAGAGAGAAAAAGGAGAGAAAGAAAGTAATTAGGGTATTTTTGTCAATTTGTTGAAAATTCGGACCGAATCTGTAAAATAAAAAAAGACGGCCCGGTCTTGTAAAAGCTCAAAATTTATAAATTTTTTATGCAAATTGGCCTATTTAAAATTAAATAATTTTAAAAACTTAGTATATCCACACATCAAGAGCGGCCCAATTTATACTAATCTATGAATCCCCAATATCTTGCTGACATGGCATTACCTCCTTCTTTCAAAACTCCTCCCTTTTATCTTCCAACCTCCAAAACCTCTCATCTTCTAAAACCGTTCCCTCCTCATCTCCCAATAAAACCACAATTGAATGTATATAATTGAACAAAAACTATTCTCTCTCATCTCCCAACCTCCAACACCCCTCATCTTCCAAAACCGTTTCCTCCTCATCTCCCAATAAAACTACAATTGAATGCATGTACTTCAATAAAATTTTGTAGGGTTATTGACCTTCCACCTGTTGAATTGAGAGCGCAATAGAATAGAAGGTTCGATTCCTTATAGCTCTACTTCTAGCAGTAGTTTTTTTTTTCGTTTTTCACATTTAATTTGTTGTTCGCTTGGAGCTTAGGAAAGCATTTTTGGGTTTTTTTTTTTATTTTTGGCACATTTTATGTTTTTTTAATTCGTTCTAACTTCTTGAAAAGTTTCCTTTTGTTTCAGAGAGATGATTATTTTTGTCTTGAATGTTTAGAATATATTTCCCAATATTATTATGGAGATTTTTTCTCCCTTTTTTGAGAAGCTTATTCAAGGGGCTTTTTATTGTTGGTTTTATTGTTGGTTTCTATATTTTTTCTCTTAAATACAAACCGACACTAATATGACACTGATAATATTAGATTATTATCATAGTGTATTATACAATAATTAAAATATCGCGTCGATGTCGCGCCTGTGTGTGTGTGTGTATATATATATATATATATATATATATATATATATATTTATATATATAT